>NC_143043.1:19405864-19675864 GCF_057628025.1 Oncorhynchus mykiss | reverse complement strand
CATATTTTGATATGTCGGCCAAAGGTGTTTGTGTTTACTGGGAAGGGAGGTCTTTATGGAGTTGATAGTGACAACCCCCCCCCCCCCCCCAAATTAATTGACCAGGTAGAACATTCATCTTCAAATTATTACACAGCACCCTCTAGATTTGTAGTAATAAGCACTATGACAACCAACCCCGGGCCTCCCGTAAGGGTCCACTGTATATGGAACTAATAAAGATGAGGATTTCAACGTACAGTGACCATAAGCTCCTAAGGGATGTCACATATCTCAATCATATTGCTCTTATTCAAAGCGGACTCTGAACTTTTGGGTTGAAGAACTGTGTGACAACGTCAGAGGATCAAAGGATTCGACAATCCTAATTCAAGGTTCAGGGGGTTAGCAGGCACCACATGCATAAAGTGTGAAAGCCAGTCAACTTTTCCTTGACAAGGCACAGTCGTTGGACTACAGAGCTAAGTTGTAAGGTGTTAGATTACCTATCCCACGTGTGTGATAGAAAGAAGTAGAGAGGTATTTAATATATTACATTGTTTTTGTTGCAGTCCATGCATACTGTACAAGTGTAGGATGAGCAGAATCACAGCTGTGCCATTTATGTGGGGTATTGGGATTATTGTCACCTTTGTCTGCATATTTTTCTTTGATTAATGTCACCCAAAAGCTGTGTCTTCCAATTGAGAACCCTGCTCATTTGCATGATTTTTTATGCTCCGGTGCAAATTTTGCGATAAATTAGTCCGTCTCCCATCTTTCTTGGCGTGGCACTGAATGATGTGACTGAAGGAAGCCGTCTCAGCTCAATACTCTGGGAGATTTACACCTGTGAGATATGCTAATGTCAAACAAACGCTAATGACTTTATTTACCTCCATCTAAACAGTTGAAATGAACATTACGGCAGTGCCTAAATGAACTGGAAGTTAATCATCAGGGTGTGAAGCAAGCTTATGACTGTATTCGTTAGCGAGACGCCCTAAATGGTCCCTTTAACTTGGCGAGTTGTCCCATCAGATGCCTGTTTTAAAATCCGTAATGGCACCATCTCCTTTTCCTGCCTCGGAGAGGAATTCCCAGATGGTGGGCTATGATTAGGTAGTTCACTTAGCTGTTTAGAGATGAGCATCTGGAAACACAGGTTGCATTAACACCAATGGGTCTCTCGTTTTCTCTAAATTAGCGTCATTCAATTCATCTAATTATTAGGCGTGCAAAAAAATGAACGGCTAATAGAATCCTATTATGCGTCATTATCATCCCACACTCACGAGTACTTACATTTCTGAACAAGTACACGTGGTTTACAGGCCACTGAAGAAGATACTCCTTCTGCTTTAGTCTGCTTTGAGATAACTCCCTCAGAAGTTCTGCGATGAAAATAAAACACATGAGTCACGCATAAAGATTTTTGACGCCAAAAATATATTGACTTGATGGTGTAAGCATAATGTAAGCATCTAATTATATCTAAACATATTTCTAAAATACATTTTCTGTTTTTTTATTTACAAATGAAAATAATGGTATTTCTCCTCATGTGAAGGAAAATAACCTGAACCTTAATCTCACTTGAGCAGAGCTATTTGAGAGCGCCTTGGCAGTATCTATGACCTCCTGTGGCTCTTTCTGCTACATTTGTCACAAACAAAAAGCAGATCATCTATTTGATTTTAAAGACGTTTTCTCCCGTCACTTCACACTGTCTGAAATCACAGACAGACAGACAGACAGACAGACAGACAGACAGACAGACAGACAGACAGACAGACAGACAGACAGACAGACAGACAGACAGACAGACAGACAGACAGACAGACAGACACACAGACAGACACAGACAGACACAGACAGACACAGACAGACACAGACAGACACAGACAGACACAGACACAGACAGACAGACAGACAGACAGACAGACAGACAGACAGACAGACAGACAGACACACATACAGACACAGACAGACACAGACAGACACAGACAGACACAGACACAGACAGACAGACAGACAGACAGACAGACAGGAGGATGATCGGTGTCAGTTCCTCATCACTGAGCTCTTTTCACTGTCTAATGTGAGGGGGGTCTAAAGTGCCCTGTGCTGTGTCTCTCCATGGCTCTCCCCCCCTGGATGTCCCGCTGGCTGGAAGGATCCTCTCTCCAGGCTGGAGTGGCTCCTGCTGGGCTGCTGGGGGATGAGTGGGGGAACGGGGACCTGGAGCACACTGTCAACCCCCACCCCAACCCAGACGCTCTATTCAACTTGCACTTTGTGTGTGTGTGTGTGTGTGTGCGTGTGTGTGTGTGTGCGTGTGTATGTGTGCATGCATGAACGAGTGTGTCAAGCGTCCATGTGTGTATGTGAAAGAGCATTTTAGACAGAGACAGAGAGCTTCCCTAACCCTTAAAATACCTGGGAATAAATCAAGTGTTGTGTCATATTCAGAGGCAGAAGGTAGGGGAACAGGATTCCACATTTTTGCTGTCAAACCAGCTATCATATCAGTAATAGATCATAATTAGATCATATCATATCCTAACAAACTAACAACATGTTCAGTTTACTACCATGTAGACTGATTTGGATCATTCTTTAAACAGCAAGTCTGAATGTAACCTGTGCCAATTCTCTGTCACATGGGTTTGTGAGGTTTTCAGTGTTTTTCATCTTTTCACCATCCCTCCCTCTAAACACACGCCAGCTCCTCCACCATGCAGGCCCCTTCCTCTATCAGCAGCTCTTGAGTCCAAGCTGGGATATAATACAAACACACGGTGAACATAATTCATAGAGAAGAGATACCAATTTCTTCTCAGCAAGAGATATATCAGGGGTGTTAAACAAAGCAAACAGCTGCGAGGAATTCTGGTGGCTGTGGCAAAAAAAAAGCTAAGCCTTCAATTTGAGCCTTCCCGTTGGAAGAAAACAGAATTGAGTTTAAATATATTCCTGGGTGAAAAGGAAGCGTATTGTGTTATCATGAGAGGTCTGTTTACCTTGTGAATCTACATATGGCTATCTAATATCTTTGTGCCATTGAGCAGGTTGGAGCGCGGAGTAGCGCTGAGTCCCTGGGGTTTCAAGGCTGGGATTATGCATGGCGGGGGTTGAACTATTGCCCCTCTGTGATTGAAAGACCTCCACCAAGCTTAGACCCTGTTTATTGTACATTTGCATTGCTCAGTTCCACAAGACTGCAGGGGACTATCAGTAGCTAGCCGGCTCATATCTGGGCCTCCATAATTTGGTTTCCTCTGGATACCCTCGTGCCTGCAAGCCAGCTGGAGAGGCAGGGATTTATAGGCAATCATTTAGTCTGATTGACCAGGATATCCTCTGATCAATATCTCATAGCCTGTCTCTTATTGTGGGAGAAAACAAATCAAGTGATTGTGTATTACACAGTATTTGCCTACATTTGCGTTTAGGATTAACCACACATACACTTATCCTTAATTGTCAAATTATCAAATTAGCCAATACTTATTTTCATACTTTAGAAATAAATAAAAGATGTACAAAATATGTCAAGAATATATTGTTTAATCGTGTCCAGTCATGAGCCCACGTGTCAATCGGGCTCCATCGATGTCATTGTCTTACATTGTAATACAGATCTATTAACTATAGTTAATTGCATTTGGATCTTAGCCCTGAAGTGGTCAACTATGCAATTTCACTCATTCATCCTGGTGAGAGGTTGACCTTAAGAGATGTAATTACACACACCTGAGTTACACAAGAGCCCAAGAGGCCTGCGTAGCGTTTACTGGTGAATAAGGTATCGTTAACAGAAAAACAATTAGCCCATAGAGGTGTCACATTGGAGACTGAGAATGTATGCAGCCACTGGCAACGCAAACAGCTGATTTAAAGAGCACAGTACAGTAAATACACATTCTTATTTAATTATCATAAACGCATCCCTTGAATTCATGGCCAGTGTGTGAAAAAAATAAATGTGTCATTCTTTTGAATATATATATATATATATATATATATATATATATATATATATATATATATATATATATATATATATATATATATATATATATATTTGGTGTAATAGTCGAATGCACTGTTGTTGAAATGGCTGCAGTTATGTTTTCTTTGGCAGTGACACATTAGTTATGCATGGCTACCAGTTGTGGAATAAAGTGGTCTAGGGGTAACTTCGCATAAACACAAATTATTGGTGAATTTTAATAGGCCTCATAATTATGCATGACTTCATACTTCCATCATTGACAGAAAATATGAAGCAGGTCAGAGGTCACCTATTAGAATGACTTTTCATTACATTTTTTGACAGCCCTATCCGCAGATGCAGGTCGGATTTGTTGAAAATATACATGTAGCACAGTGGAACCTTTCCACTAAAATCTAGCAGCAATCCCCCTGAGGCTTGAAACACCTCTCGTATAATTACACAATACTACTCAATGCACAGAACGACAACTACATCGCTTCAGATAGCAACCACTAGTCTGCTTACAGCAAATATGACGCTGATTCTATTTATATATCTCTGGGACACATTTACAAAAACAATATGTCTATGAATGAATCTAATGCTATATGCAATGCAATGCTCGAATCCCCACCCGAAACACACAGAACATAACTTATATCTGGGCAGTGCACTATAGAGTCTCTGTAAGGAAGGTCGGCTAGGCATGTGCGCTCTCAAGTCTTAACAACACATATTGAACCAATAGGGTGCCAAAACGTCGCCCTGAGCCCAAAGTTCATACAAAGGTCACGAGGCCCTGCACCTACTGGTGCTCTTCGGTGGCAGTGAGGTTTAAAAACAATAGAACAATGTGGTGTAGGAGGCCAAAGAATGCCGGGCGCCTGTCTCCCCCTTTTGAACAGGCAAAAATTCATTGTGTCCCTAAGATGTAAATCTACACCTCTGGGCTATAAAAGTGTTACAAAGAAGGTTTTTTACTGCGTAAATGAACATTCATCCCACTTGCAAATAAGCAGACAGACTGACATTGTAGCCTTTATCCAGGAAACACTGAAGGCTTTGTGTCTGCATGGCGTCTGGACAGAGGCAAAGGAGAGGGAAATATTTTACACTGAGTCATCCACTGCAGTGCACATTGTTATCTGGAGAGGAGACTGAGTGGTAACCAGACAAAATTGGTTTCAAGTCTCTGATTTTTCCTCATTGTTTTTGACAGACAACTATGGGCCATTCTGTCCTGGACAAGGCAGACGAAATCGAACCATTTCAAGAACGCCTCACAGTCATTGTGGAATGTGTTGAACAGGTTCTTTGACTGGTTCTTTGACTGCATGTTGTTGAACAGGTTCAAGTTGTGCCTCCAACTGGTCCTATATGTCCTCCTAATAGGAACACATAATCAATTCTTTCTGCACCTCAGACCCAATGGGAAAGTGTCTTCCTCAAATATAACAGTCCAAAAATAGATTCCGGATTGCCCCTTTAAACAAGTCATCTTAAAGTGAGACTTTTGCTCAGCAAAAAAATATAACAAAATAGGGATTATTTTAATAAAACGGAACTGTTGGTGATCAAACCAAGCTTATACAAAACAAGGCCAACAGGGAAAAGGAACATGAGTTTCTAAAAGCAATCTGATACAGTATGTGGTGCTTTTTAAGCTGAGCGCGTTGGGCTGGGTGTTTTGGTAAAAGGATATCATTAATCATGGTATAATCACATGACATCAGGTCATGGCCCACTAAGTGTGTTTTCCTCATTATGTTAATATGTTGGAGAGGGTTATGTCTCTCTCTCTCTCTCTCTCTCTCTCTCTCTCTCTCTCTCTCTCTGACACACACACACACACACACACACACACACACACACACACACACACACACACACACACACACACACACACACACACACACACACACACACACACTTCTTGTCATAACAACCTGCTCCCGGGTTCAGATTTTAAAAAAGAGATTGGACACCATGCTCCATCTCTTCGATTGTATCCATACAATTCAAATGTCTGACGTTGGAGTGCAGACAATAACGATACACAAATCAAAATCATGATCAAACACTGTTCTAAAAGTGATTGGAGTACATCTCCAATGGTCAATGTAAGGTCTTCATATACACATTGATTTGCATCACTGTTCACAGTCAAAGTTAATAAACTGTATCAGTGGGTTCTTAACTCATGCCACCACTCCCACTATCAGATTATAAATAAACTGGGAGCATTTCTGTGGCAGTAGAAAATAAAGCCTCCAGCTATTCACTGTCTTCTTGATGTATGAAGTTTGTGGTTTTGATTCTGTGTGATTATGTTCTGAGGGAGTGACCTTTAGGGCCAAGTGTATTGCAGTATAATGAGGAAGTGTCGGTCTACAGGAGTACAGTGACGAGCCCAGGCGAGGCATCAGCCACATTTCAACCATCGATCCACTAGGTGCCATGTGTATGGGGGAGAATGTGAAATATTTCCACACACTGACCCTTCCTCCCCCAATACACAGGTGGATAGGAGCTCTCATTGAACAGCTCAAAGCTACGTTGAACCACGTCTGGTGTACAATATAGAAATAGAGGTTACCGATAGGCCAACTACTTCTTATCTTACCATCTTATCACGTCAAATGCATTTTTGTTACATCCGAATTACCTTAATTATGCACGACATCAGCGGACAGTATAATTTTGCTAATCCTCGTGAATGTGATTGTGAATAAGACCTCGGTAGCACTTTAGTTTACAGTGTTGACATAACAGCATAACATCCAGAGAATAACAGGAAACAACAGGGAAATAAGATCACTATGTAGCGGCTAAATACTGATATAAAGTGGGATGAATTTTATGTAGAAACTATTATTAGTTACTGAACAACTTTGCAATAATAGAGGCTAATAAGCAAACGTTATGTAGTAAGTATTTAAGGCCATTTCACCTCTTCTCAGTAGCTCCGTAAACTTCTTCAGAATGTAATTGGAACTTTTTAACAAAAAAACTACATCATACTTTTTTATTTATTATTTTACCAGGTAAATTGACTGAGAACACATTATCATTTGCAGCAACGACCTGGGGAATAGTTACAGGATTAATGAGCCAATTGTAAACCGGGGATTATTAGGTGACCATTAGGTGCCTCCTACTGGCCCTCCAACACCACTTCCAGCAGCATCTTGTCTCCCATCCAGGAAATGACCAGGACCAACCCTGCTTAGCTTCAGAAGCAAGCCAGCAGTGGTATGCAGGGTGGTATGCTGCTGGTATATATATTCTTATGTGGGCCAACCTTAAAACCTTACCTTTTGGGTCTTTGCTTGTAGCTGGGTCGTTGTCTTGTCGTTGCCGTCTTGTTTCCCTGTTGTTTCCTATTACTTTCCGTTTGTTAAATACAGCACTGTAAGAAATGATTATGTAACTTACTGGTAATTTCTTTATAGTTTCATTATCGTTTCTGTGTATTTACGGAGCCTTGACACTGTATTCTATAGCAAAGAGCTGTTCCCCTGTCATCATGTCAATTACTATTACTGTTATTCTTAAATGTTAATTGTTTCACCATAGGTTATGTGTATTTTACTGTTAATTTCTTTATAGTTTGACTGGACAAACTATATGGTCTTTTATTTCTGGATGAGATGCAGTGCAAAGCATTGACATGAAATGGTGAGCCTCTCTACGCTTCACACAAAAACAATAATCATTTCCTCTTAAGTAGTCGAAATCAGGTATTCCCCAACTGTGGTGCACTTACTTCCAGTGGTACACGCAATGCTGGTGGGATTCACATTTTATTTATTATTTATTTTTTATTCACATTTTTATTCACATTTTCTAACAGTCCATTTATGTTTTCTAACGGGGCTATACACTTGGGTGAGTATTTTGTTTCGCATGAGTAGCCTCGTTTCACTGCCAAAAATCCAATGAAACCATCTAGTGTTCAGCGAAATAACATCACAATGTCAAATACAGGTAGCCGAGTCAAATAATTAACATTCAAACACATGAACCATTACTCTCTCGCAGGAATTCCGCTAACCGTCCGTATGTAGCCAAACGTAGCTGCTAATCATTCTGTTTGCTCGAAAATTAATAAATGGTTCAAAAAAGTAAATCACAATGTCAAATACAGGTAGCCGAGTCAAATAATTAACATTCAAACACATGAACCATTACTCTCTCGCAGGAATTCCGCTAACCGTCCGTATGTAGCCAAACGTAGCTGCTAATCATTCTGTTTGCCCTAGAGACACATACCAGCTCTACTGGTAGTACTGCTACTACCGGCGGTACTACAACTGCACCTGTTGACGACACAAGTGGTTCTGCTTCCACGAGCACATCCAATGCTAGCATCAGTCATTCTACATTTGTTGTTAGCCCAGCTAGCATGGACACTGACAGTTGTGAATCTGATGCAGCAGCCCCCTTACCCGGAAAAGCACCGAACAACAGACAGGGACATTGGACCATCGAAGAGGCGAAAATATGATGTGAACTACATTGATTTAGGGTTCACGTATATTGGAAGTAGTGCCTTTCCTCAGCCACAGTGTGTTATATGTGCAAAAGTATTATCTCACAATTCGATGAAACCACTCTTGCGCAGACATTTAGAAACAAAACTTGCAGGAGTTTTTTGAGCGAGAATTAAAATGACTTTTGAGTAGTAAGACATGTATAAAAGCAACAGATAACATTAATAAGAAGAGGCTAGAAGCGTCTTATGTGGTGAGCTACAGAGCTGCTAGGACAGGCAAGCCCCATACTATTGTGGAGGACTTAATTCTTCCTCCTGCCGTGGAAATGGCTGGGAAAATACTGGGGGGAAAGGCCAAAAAAACTATACAGACAATGCCTCCATTAAACACCACTGTTTCAACGACGTATCAGTGACATGGCAGGAGATGTTTTGAAACAATTACTGCTTCGCATACAAGCCAGTGAATTATATGCGTTACAGCTGGATGAGTCAACAGGGCCTGGCACAGCTCCCGGTATATGTCTGTTTCATTTATAGGGGGTCAATTAAGGAAGACATCCTCTTCTGCTAACCACTGGAAACCAGGACAACTGGAGAGGATATTTTGAAAGTACTGGACAGCTTGGTGACATTAAATGGACGTTGGTGGTCAAGATGTGTTGGTATTTGTACTGATGTTGCAAAAGCCATGACAGGGAGACAGAGTGGAGTTGTAACGCACGTGCAAGCAGTTGCTCCCGACGCCACTTTGGTACACTGCAGCATCCACCGAGAGGCTCTTGCTGCCAAGGGAATGCCTGACAGCTTGAAAGATGTTTTGGACACTACAGTGAAAATGGTTAACTTTGTTAATTAAAGCAAGGCCCCTGAACTCTCGTGTATTTTCTGCACTATGCAATGATATGGGCAGTGGCCATGTAACACTTTTACAACATACAGAAGTGAGCAGGTTATCAAGGGGCAAAGTATTGACACATTCTTTGAATCGAGAGATGAGCTTAAAGTTTTCTTTACTGACCATAATTTTCACTTGTCTGACCGCTTGCATGATGATGAGTTTCTCACACGACTGGCCTTTCTCACCTGAATAAACTGAATCTAGGATTACAGGGACTCTCTGCAACTATATTCAATGTGCGGGACAAAATTGAGACTATGATTAAGAAGTTGGAGCTCTTCTCTCTCTGCAGTAACATGGACAACACACAGGTATTTCAATCATTGTATGATTGTTTGTGTGCAAATGAACTCAAGCTTACGGACAATGTCAAATGTGATATAGCGAAGCACCTGAGTGAGTTGGGTGCAAAATTATGCAGGTACTTTCCCGAAACGGATGACACAAACAACTGGATTCGTTATCCCTTTCATGCCCTGCCTCCAGTCCACTTACCGATATCTGAACAAGAGAGCCTCATCAAAATTGCAACAAGCGGTTCTGTGAAAATTTTATTTAATCAGAAGCCACTGCCAGATTTCTGGATTGGGCTGCGCTCAGAGTATCCTGCCTTGGCAAATTGCGCTGTTAAACTTCTTCAGGATCGGTGGGTCCCCTGCAGACACTTGAGCTAATGTAGGCTAATGCAATTAGCATGAGGTTGTAAGTAACAAGAAAATTTCACAGGACATAGACATATCTGATATTGGCAGAAAGCTTACATTCTTGTTAATCTAACTGCACTGTCCAATTTACAGTAGCTGTTACAGATATTGTTTGAGGGGAGTGCACAGTTTTTAATATGAAAAGTTATTAATAAACATATTAGGTACATTTGGGCAGTCTCGATATAACATTTTGAACAGAAATGCAATGGTTCATTGGATTAGTCTAAAACATTGCACATGCACTGCTGCCATCTAGTGGCCAAAATCTAAATTGCATCTGGGCTGAAATAATACATTATGACCTTTCTCTTGCATTTCAAAGATGATGGCACAAAAAAATACAAAAAAACAGTTGGTTTTTTCTTTGTATTATCTTTAACCAGCTCTAATGTGTTATATTCTCCTACATTCCTTTCACATTTCCACAAACCTCAAAGTGTTTCCTTTCAAATGGTACCAAGAAAATGCATATCCTTGATTCAGGGCCTGAGCTACAGGCAGTTAGATTTGGGTATGTCATTTTAGGTGACATTTTTTTTAAAGGAGCCGATCCTTAAGAGGTTTTAAGACACTGATGCCCTATGCAACCACGTACCTATGCGAGAGTGGATTCTCAGCCCTCACTAGCATGAAAACTTAATATAGGCACAGACTGTGTTTGGAAAAAGACTGAGACTCTCTCCAATACAACCAAACATTGCAGAGTTATGTGCATCCTTTCTGTGGTGAGTTATTCACAATTTTTGATGTAAGATATGTAAGATAGCTTAGTATATGTAAGATAGCTTAGTATGTAAGATAGCTTAGTAAAGAGCAACATTTTTGATGTAAGATATGTAAGATAGCTTAGTATGTAAGATAGCTTAGTAAAGAGCAACATTTTTGATTATTATTATATTATTATTTGTGCCATAAATAATAAGTGCTATAAGTGCTCTTTGTCACGACCCACGAGCCGGGTTGTGACAAACTCACACTCATTCTTATGTTTAATAAATGTATCGTATAAGGTGTGTGTGGCTGGCTTACAATGATGGCAAAAAACAAACTGACTGACCCTGGTGCTAGAGGGGGTACGCAGCTTGAGGTTGAATGTTTGAAGGGGTACGGGACTATAAAAAGTTTGGAAAACACTGATCTAGTTCTGAATGACAAAAAATACATTCATACATGTTTTATGTGTCACACATTCTACAGTACATTCCAAACGACCACCAGCTAATATTGAACAAAAATAGAAACGCATCCCATGTTTCATGGGCTGAAATAAATTTGTACACAAATTTGTTTACATCCCTGTTAGTGAACGTTTCTCCTTTGCCAAGATATTTTATGTTCATTTCTTTACCATAAGCCACCTCCAACGTTGTTTTGGAGTCAAACACAGACTGCACATCTCGTCCACTCGCCAAATAAATGTTTCTGAATAAAACCCTGAACATCCACATACAGTACCTGACGATAACTGACGACTGCGAGCAGACTGGTGGCACCATAGGTAACCTATCTAGTAACCTTGTCTAATAACCTAAACAGGAAAACTCTGGTACCCAATAGGGTATGACAGCGATAATGTAAAAAGGTTTTATATGGACTATGATGGGACCCGTTTTTCCTAATCAGGTCACATGGTTTTAAAAAACTCCTGGAAAAAACTCTTGGCTCTGAGGGGGATGAAAACCTTGTCAAACTGCAGCAACCTTATACTTGTTCATATAAATTATATTTAGACTAGACTAACAGGGAGGTTCCATACCCAGACACAGAGACATCAACTGATAGACAATAGAACTTACAGGGCTGAGCTTGCTTTATGCATGTTTGCATCATGCAGGCCTATGCAACTGTAGTTCTAATTAAACATTTACTCACAGTCTATGTCGTCACTATTATGTTGATTGATTCATTCCAGTTAATCATTTTGGATTGAAAAGGTACGGGCAGCCTAGCCAGTCCAAGTCTGAATATAAACCAAATTTGATCATATTCACATTTTAACCGGACAAACAAATGGACAATAAATACATGACATTACCAATTTGTTTACCCTGACCAGATGGACTGGGTGCATAGCTGTATGCAGCTGTTATTATTAGTTAAATTAGCCTACAGTTGATCAGACTGAGAAAATCGTCTCGTTTTCATCCCAATCAGCATGTCAGATCTCTAATGTTTAGGTGTAGCCTAGGGTGGTGCAACATTTATGTAATTCATTTTTGCTTGTGTCTGTCTGGAGTGATTATTTGTTATCACCTTCGCTAAATAAATACTGGAGGAAAGTGGAAAGTCTACCTGAGCGAGCGCGAATAAATGTGCTGGGGGCAACCTCTCTTTTTAATCTCACTTTTAATGGATGATGCGATGGAAATGCTCAAATCATTCTGAATTGGGTCCAGTGTGTCTGGGATGATGGTGTTCATGTGAGTCACCAGCTTTTCAAAGCATTTCATATCTATAGATGTGAGTCCTACGGGCGATAGTCATTTATGCAGGTTACCTTGCTGTTCTTGAGCACTGGGACTATGGTAGTCTGCTGAAACAAGTTGGCATTCCAGACCAGTTGGTCAACGTATGCTCAGAGTACGTGTCCTGCTATTCCATCTGGCCCCGCAGCCTTGCGAATATGAACCCGTTTAAAAGTCTTACTCACATCGGCTAAGGAGAGGGAGATCACACAGTCCTCCGGAACAGCTGGTGCTCTCATGCGTGGTTCAGTGTTGCTTGCCTCAAAGCGAGCATAGAAGGCATTTAGCTGATCTGGTAGGCTTGCATTTCTGTGCAGCTTGCGGATGGATTTCCCTTTCTAATCTGTGATAGTTTGCTAGCCCTGCCACATCCGTTGAGCGTCAGAGCCGGCATAGTAGGATTCGATCTTAGTCCTGTATTGACACTTTGCCTGTTTGATAGCTCAGCAGAGGTCGTAGCATGATTTCTTATAAGCTTCCTGATTAGTATCCCACTCCTTGAAAGCGGCAACTCTAGCCTGTCACTGTGGGGGACATTGTTGAGGAACTTATTACTGAAGCCATTGACTGATGTGGTAAACTCCTCAATGTTAGCGGATGAATGTGAAAGTGCAACCTGGTCTAAGATCATTTTGTATTATTCTGAATTTAAGTCTGAGACAGTATGTTATGTTTCGTATGCTATGTATTTATTTGTGGATGTCCATTACCTATTTTGTATGAAATGTTATGAATTACAATTCGTATTATATGTTATGAATTTTAAACATGTACAATAAGTTACAAATTTGCTAAAAGTACAATATGTTATCAAATTTGCAAACGTATGATATGTTGTGAATTCTAACTAGGTGGCTAATGTTAGCTATCTGGCTAACGTTAGCTAGGCTAGGGGTTAGGGGTTAAGGTAAGGGTTAAATTTAGGAGTTAGGTAAAGGGGTTAGGGCTAGGGGAAGGGTTAGCTAAAAGGGTTAAAGTTAGTTTCAGGGTTAGGGGAAGGAAAAGTTGTTAATTAGCTAAACTTGTCTGTGATTAAATTTGAAATCGCAACCTTTGGGTTGCTAGACAATTGCATTATACACCCACCCATCCACCCCGACCAACCATCCTATCTGTCTTCTGTGACCATACCAAACGTAACATATCATACTAATTTGAGTGTCTCAGATTTACTTTTACTATGTTAAGTCTAGTCTATAATTTAGCATCCGCTTCATTGGACCACTTCCGTATTGAGTGCATCACTGGTATTTTCTGTATGAGTTTTTGCCTGTCAGCAGGAAGCAGGAGGATAGAGTCATGATCTGATTTACCAAAGGGCGGGCGAGGTTAGGGCCTTGTATACATTTCTGTGTGTGTAGTAAAGGTGATCTAGAGTTTTGTCGCCGCTAGTTGCACAGGTGACATGCTGATAAAAGTGAGGTAAAACAGAATCCAGTTTCCCTGCAATAAATTCACTGGCCATGAGAAACGTTGCTTCTGAATGTGCATTTTCTTGTTTGCTTATGGCCCTATACAGCTTGTTAAGTGCCAGCATCGGTTTGTGGTGGTGAATAACGGGTTATTACCGCGTTCTTATCTGCTAGTTGCCATCTTATTTCCTTGTTGTTTCCCAGGGATCTCCTTATGTACCCTGTTATTTCACCACTGTAAACTAAGTGCTACCATATTCTCTTACCTCCACCTTCTCATTAAGGTGGGCTTGTTAATATGGCCAGAGAATGATCTCCATCACCCACTTAAAGTCTAACTCAGGGTCTCTCCATCCCCAGATAAGCCCCAGTCTCATAAAACACAATTAAATGAGTCATTCAGAACAGCTTAAAATCACTTCTCTAATGCCTCAACTCCATAATTAACCAAAATATTAAATCAGCAATGAATCAGCCCCCATGGATTTCATGTCAATCACACTGTTGTAATTTGCTTGAGAGACATAACTTTTTTTTTTAGAGGACTGGTTAATTTGATTGAAGCAATCTAATCGCAAAGCTTTTTTTCAGGTCGGTTTCTAATGGAGAAAAAGGGAGAAAATCCACAACCACCATTTCCAATGGAGAAAATGTAATTTAATGTTCTACATGTATTAGTCAACAGAGAGGTATGTTTTCTGGGTGACCTAAATATTGTCTGGCTTTCATCAATTTGCCCCACTCAAGAAAAAGCTTCAAACTGTAACCAGTGCCTGCAACGTGGTTCAGGTTATCAGTCCACTTACCAGGGTATTTACAAACAGCACAGGAATTAAATCATCCACGTGTATTGATCACATCTTTACTAATGTGGCAGAAATATGCTTTAAAGCAGTATTCAAAACGATAGGATGTAGTGATCATAATATTGTAGCCATATGTAGGAAAGCCAAAGTTCCAAAGGCTGGTACTAATAGAGTGTATAAGATGTCCACAGCTGTCCCCGACTAAACAACATAGGTCAACCTAGAGTCCAAACTAAACAATCTAGGTCAACCTAGAGTCCAATCAATTGGTCGAAATGTTAAAACGTGTATTTTTCCCTACATATAGACAGACCCTATGTGTTTTAATAAAATCAACTATTTGTAGTCTACTGAGCTTGATTAAACCATTAAGACACACAAGTGACTCAGGAGGGAGCCAGAGATCAACATAGCCTAACTAGAAGAAAAAAAACTGTTCTTGACCTTACTCCAGCTGCTGTTGGCCTTCACAGATTCTACCATTAAGCTCCTGAAGATGCCAGTCGGTAATAGGCTGCACCAGGGGTTGGCAACCTCTTCTATTTGTGTGCCAATTTATCTTATTTTTAATTATTTACTATTTTATTTTTACGGGGTAGATCAGCTTTAATATTGCAGATACAGTTGAAGTTAGAAGTTTACATACACTTAGGTTGGACTACTTAAAATTTGTTTTTCAACCACTCCACAAATATCTTGTTGGCAAACTATAGTTTTGGCGAGTCGGTTAAGACATCTAGTTTGTGCATGACACAAGACATTTTTCCAACAATTGTTTACAGACAGATTATTTCACTTATAATTCACTGTATCACAATTCCAGTGGGTCAGAAGTTTACATACACTAAGTTGACTGTGCCTTCAAACAGCTTGGAAAATTCCAGAAAAATATGTCATGGTTTTAGAAGCTTCTGATAGGCTAATTGACATCATTTGAGTCAATTGGAGGTGTACCTGTGGATGTATTTCAAGGTCTACCTTCAAACTCAGTGCCTCTTTGCTTGACATCATGGGAATATCAAAAGAAATTAGCCAAGACCTCATAAAAAACATTGTAGACCTCCACAAGTCTGGTTCATTCTTTGGAGCAATTTCCAAATGCCTGAAGGTACCACATTCATCTGTACAAACAATAGTACGCAAGTATAGGCACCATGAGCCCACGCAGCTGCCATACAGCTCAGGAAGGAGACACGTTCTGTCTCCTAGAGATGAATGCACAGTGGGCGAAAAAAATGTCATGGTTTTAGAAGCTTCTGATAGGCTAATTGACATCATTTGAGTCAATTGGAGGTGTACCTGTGGATGTATAAAAATAGAACTGTTTGGCCATAATTATCATTGTTATGTTTGGGGGGGCTTGCAAGCCGAAGAACACCATCCCAAACGGGAAGCACGGTGGTGGCAGCATCATGTGTGGGGGTGCTTTGCTGCAGGAGGTGCACTTCACAAAATAGATGGCGTCATGAGGAAGGCAAATTATGTGGATATATTGAAGCAACATCTCAAGACATCAGTCAGGAAGTTAAAGCTTGGTCGCAAATGTGTCTTCCAAATGGACAATGACCCCAAGCATACTTCCAAAGTTGTGGCAAAATGGCTTAAGGACAACACAGTCAAGGTATTGGAGTGGCCATCATAAAGCCCTGACCTCAATCCCATAGAACATTTGTGGGCAGAACTGAAAAAGAGTGTGCGAGCTCTGGACTCAGTTACTCAGTTACAAACCTGACTCAGTTACACCAGCTCTGTCATGAGGAATGGGACAAACTTCACCCAACTTATTGTGGGAAGCTTGTGGAAGGCTACCCGAAACGTTTGACCCAAGTTAAACAATTTAAAGGCAATGCTACCAAATACTAACTGAGTGTATGGAAACTTCTGACCCACTGGGAATGTGATGAAAATAAATAAAAGCTGAAATAAATCACTCTCTATTATTCTGACATTTCACATTCTTAAAATAAGGTGGTGAAACTAACTGACTTAAGACAGGGAATTTTTACTAGGATTAAATGTCAGTTTAACTGAGTTTAAATGTATTTGGCTCAGATGTATGGTAACTTCCGAATTCAACTGTATATATTTTTTGTTTGTGTACATATATATATATTTGCACACAAACAAAAAATATATACAGTTGAATTTGGAAGTTTGTTTACTACCGGTCAAAAGTTTTAGAACACCTACTCATTCAAGGGTTTTTCTCATTTTTACTATTTTCTACATTGTAGAATAATAGTGAAGACATCAAAACTATGAAATTACACATATGGAATCATGTAGTAACCAAAACATATATTTGCGAATCTTTAAGTAGCCACCCTTTGCCTTGATGACAGCTTTGTACACTCTTGGCATTCTCTCAACCAGCTTCACCTGGAATGTTTTTCCAACTGTCTTGAAGGAGTTCCCACATATTCTTAGCACCTGTTGGCTGTTTTTCCTTCACTCTGCGGTCCGACTCATCCCAAACCATATCAATTTTGTTGAGGTCGGGGGACTGTGGAGGCCAGGTCATCCGATGCAGCACTCCATCACTCTCATTCTTGGTCAAATAGCCCTTACACAGCCTGGGGGTGTGTTGGGTCATTGTCCTGTTGAAAAACAAGTGATAGTCCCACTAAGCCCAAACCAGATGGGATGGTGTTTTGCTGCAAAATGCTGTGGTAGCCATGCTGGTTAAGTGTGCCTTGGATTCTAAATAAATCACAGACAGTGTCACCAGCAAAGCACCCCCACACCATAACATCTCCTCCATGTTTTACACTGGGAACCACACATGCAGAGATCAACTGTTCACCCACACCCACATCACACGTTAACACTTTTTTGCTTACTACATGATGTGTTTTTTCATAGTTCTTTTGTCTTCACTATTATTTTACAATGTAGAACATAGTAAAAACAAAGAAAAACCCTTTAATGAGTAGGTGTTTCCAAACTTTTGACTGGTACTGTATATTTTTTTTTATGGCACACGAGACACCTACCTGTCTGATTCACGCCTATCTCAGTGGAGATTACTGAGGCTGCGGGGATGGCACACCAGTACATTTACTGTTAATTCCCATCATTTATAATGTACATTATTTATTAGCTTATGGTAATTTCTGTTAATGCATTCAATATATCATTATTACTGTCTTTTACCGTTCTCATTGTCGGAGTGGAGACGTTGCTTGCGTAACGCACAACCTAGGCTACACTTGTGAGGACAAGTTTTTCATCGATCCGTTCATCTTTCCCTCGATCCTGACTAGTCTCTCAGTCGCTGGTGCCAAAAAACATCCCCACAGCATGTTGCTGCCACCACCATGCTTCAATGTAGGGATGGTGCCAGGTTTCCTCCAGATGTGACGCTTGCCATTCAGGCCAAAGAGTTCAATCTTGGTTTCATCAAACCAGAGAAACTTGTTTATCATGATCTGAGAGTCCTTTAGGTGCCTTTTGGCAAACTCTTAGCAGGCTGTGGTAGCTTTTACTGAGGAGTGGCTTCCCCAAGTGGCTTCTTGGGGACCTTCAATGCTGCAGACATTTTTTGGTACCCTTCCCCAGATCTGTGCCTCAACACAATCCTATCTCAGAGCTCTACGGACAATTCGTTCAACCTCATGGCTTGGTTTTTGCTCTGACAGGCACTGTCAACTGTAGGACCTTATATAGACAGGTGTGTGTCTTTCCAAATCATGTACAATCAATTGAATTTACCACAGGTGGACTCCAATCAAGTTGTAGAAACATCTAATGGATGATCAATGGAAACAGGATGCACCTGAGCTCAATTTCGAGTCTCATAGCAAAGGGTCTGAATACTTAAGTAAATAGGGTGTTTTTCTATTTTTAATACATATGGAAAACATTCTAAAAACCTGTTTTCACATTGTCATTATGGGTTATTGTATGTAGATTGATGAGGATTTTTTTTATTTAGTCACTTTGAGAATAAGGCTGTAACATAACAAAATGTGGAAAAAAGGAAGGGGTCTGAATACTTTCCGATTGCGCTGTAACTGCCTTAATTTTGCCAAGGCAGCAGCTAATGGGAATCCACAACAAATACAAAAACTAAACGGCTTGTTTTCTTATTGTTCTGGTGAATGTGACTTGAGTTGGTTGGAATAGGTTTTGTATAGTTTGCCGCCACGATAATGGTCTAGTCCTAACTATCTGAGCAGTGCACCAGTGAAACATTAATCACTAAAGTATTATGGCTGATATCCTTGGACAGGACATTAATTCAGGTGGCTATTAGGCTGCCTTTCAGCTAGCTCTCTAAAAGGTCCACGTTGGAGTTCCATTGACAGAATACAGCGGTAGAGTTTCACAATGGCATCAAGTTATTGATAATGATTAAATAAATAACAATCATACATTTTGATCATATTGACAAATCCTGGAATAAAATGTCAAATAAAATGTACTTCAATGGACAGTTGAATAGAATCATTATGGACTTGTCCGGCTCTCCAACCCTGTGTCCACTGTCAACATAGACGGACTGTCTACCTGTGCAGTAGTTTGATAATAAAAAGGACTGAAGCAACCCCAATTAGAAAGCCTCTCCCTCCTGCTCCTGTGGAAGCGCCAGCCTTTTCTAAAGGTCAGCATGAAATTTGAATGACAGGGCTAAAGTCTTTTACTCATAATTTTGGTGTTTGCAATAGATTTCAGAGCAATTCACAGCCTTAAAGGCCTTAAGTGAGAACAGCAATTAATTGTAATGAATAATCTGACAAATCTGGTTGACATATGGCCGCTAATACTCTTCTTTTCTAGTGGGAGCAGAGGGGGGATTAGATTAGCTCAAATGAAATCTGGGAGCACCATGCCATCTGCATGTACAGGGGAGATCTAGGCAGTGCACGTTAACCAGGGCGTGGGTGGTTTTCAGTTTGTTTTCTAGCGTGCTCCCCACAGTCTCTGCTGCCTCCCTCAACCTCTGCAAGCAACAGACTTGGGGATAGTGTTGTTTTCTTATTGAACCAGCTGCCTCGCAAGAAGTGAAAAGCAATATAGCCGAGGTAATGTCAAAATTGAAGAGACGGGGAACACTAAACAAACACGACAGAAGTGATAAGTGTTGAGTAAACACGTAAACAACATCAGCTTGTCTCGCCAACTGAGCACAAAGAAAATTAACAACTTTATCGGTCGATTTATGAAGTACAGGTATAAGAGGTTCCGCAGCTGTTGACTTCATTAGACTGAGAAAGCTACAGTTGTTGACTTCAATAGACTGAGAAAGCTACAGTTGTTGACGTCATTAGACTGAGAAAGCTACAGTTGTTGACTTCAATAGACTGAGAAAGCTACAGTTGTTGACGTCAATAGACTGACCATGCTACAGTTGTTGACTTCAATAGACTGAGAAAGCTACAGTTGTTGACGTCATTAGACTGAGAAAGCTACAGTTGTTGACGTCATTAGACTGAGAAAGCTACAGTTGTTGACGTCATTAGACTGAGAAAGCTACAGTTGTTTCCATTGGTATTTGTTTCAAACCTCCCAATTTAGACTGTGCGGCGTCAGTCATTTGGTGTCAGAACGTGGAAATGTCACCTTTAACATTGTGCACATGGGAGGTATCTACTCTAGAGTTTGTTTCAACATGACGTCTAAAATTCCATAACCAAGGAAGGGAACTCCACTTGAAAGACAAAATTAGACGAATGACCATAGAACGGTCTGGCAATATCTTAAAAGTGAATTGTTCTGACAAGCATCTCTATGGTTGAAAGTGAAGTGCCATTTAAATGCCTAGCTACAAAACCCTCACAATGCTAAACCCAGGCCCAGCTCCATATGAATAGCACTGAATAGCCGTGGCTGCACCAAGGTGGAACAATGCCTTGTGAGGGAGTGTGCTGTATCAACAGAGTAAGCGAGGTGTAATGGCGTCATAAACGTCTGCTAAACGCCTGATAAAGAACTGCTTTCTGCAGGATGTCTATTAAGAGGCGGCTGACATAAGCAAATGGCTCAGCACTTGAATACTAGCAGGGGAAAATGTACTGGAGTCCCTGTAACACATAAACACTCTGCATCAACACCTTTCTCAGCATTTCTCAGCATGTTCCTAATCATGAACAGAATAGCTCAAGCCAAAACAAAACATTCAAGTTCAAAATACTCTTGCTAAACAGAAAATATCGAAATAGAAGAAGAAGAAGAAGAAGCTTTTAATATTAAAAGAGTGGTTGGTTTCGAATACGAATGCCTTCATGACAAGTATTGCATGAGAACATAATACATAATGATAATAACATGGGCCTTATATAGCGCTTTTCTATAACCCAAAGATGCTGATTCAGTTAGATAAGGTAGTGGTGGAGATCTGAGATGTGAGAGAGTTCAGTCTGGTCACATCTGCTTCGCATGCGTTAACGTGATGAAAAGCCACCTAGAAAACATGGACTAATCACCTCAGCCAAAGACAGCAGGTGTCAGCTTGTATATCAGTCGCTGCAAAGGGCTTATGATCCTCACTTTAACCTCACTGCAACTCAAATAAAGAGCTCAGAGAGCCCGCTCATTTTACAATACCTGACAGAAGAAATAAAACAGGGAGAAATCGACTCATCGAGACATAATCCTCATTTTCTTTTTTCAAAAATGCATTTTCAACGGACAGTTCATAAGTAGGTCTCAGATTTAATTGCAGGAATTGAATAAAGACTGTTTTCCATGAGGCACTGGTGTGTGTCTGGCATAATTGCCAAGGAACAGGTCTTAATTTAAACCAGTGGCTAATTATCATGCAAAGCATACCCACCCAGAATGTTTGCATAACTATCACAAGCGTTTTCATAAATGATGCTTTAATTAGTCTTAATTAGAATTTGTTTAAGTCAGCAGGGAATGCAGGGCCCGTGAAATGATGTATGTAATAAGCATCAGGACCGCTCTGTATTTTTTTCTTACTTGGGGAATAGAGCTGACAAAATCACATCACATTAAATTGATTCAGTCAGAATTAAAATTCTTATGGTATTAATTAAATGGGGAAGATCTCATTAGCAGGCTGTGTGGTGAGAGAGAGACTCTCTCTGCCAGCAGATGTGACGGTGTCAGAGCTGCTGTACACGCTCGCCATTAGAGCCCACTGACAAGGAGAGAAGGAGGGAGGGAGGGGGCAAGAGGGGGTGAGAGAGAGAGAGAGAGAGAGAGAGAGAGAGAGAGAGAGAAAGAGAGAGAGAGAGCGAGTGAAATAGGAGAGAGAGCGAGAGAGAGGGAGTAACAGAGAGAAATTGAAAGAAAGGGAGAGAGAGAGAGAGAAAGAGGAGAGAGAGACAGTCCAGTCTGGGTCTGCTATGACTGTGGAGGCAGGCAGGGAGGAATAGAACAGAGAATGGGTTGGCATGGCAGCATATTAATGGGCTGTATTAGCCACCCTGGCCATCTACAGCTTTATTTAGCTTCATTTGGTCTATTTGGATGGAGGAATTCAATAAGAGGAGAACTAATGACCTGACCAGATACCCTGTTATCTCTGCTGATGAGACACCCTCTCTGCTTGACTCTCCCTACAGTCGGTTAATAGGCAACTGGGAGAGACACTCCAACCTACATACAGTAGCATATATGGTTTCTGCAGTGTAAAGATAGAGTCTGATGAGCCTCTGGGTAGGTGATTGTGCCTGTTTGCTGATAAAGGGTTCACATGATCACCTTGTCAAGAAACAAACCAGCATTAAACAGCATTGACACAAGCTTTTATCATCTGAACTACAGTGTACAATTCCTGACAACACTGTATAGTGAGATTGTTTTCACCCTGTTGTGGATTATTTCTGTTTGGATTTTCAACCCTTAGGTACCATGTGTCTTCTTCAGGTGTAGCGCAATAGAGCAATTTTTTTACCTTTATTTAACTAGGCAAGTCAGTTAAGAACAAATTATTTTCAATGACGGCCTAGAAACAGTGGGTTAACCGCCTGTTCAGAGGCAGAATGACAGATTTGTGCCTTGTCAGGTAGGGGGGTTTGAACTTGCAACCTTCCGGTTACTAGTCCAACGCTCTAACCACTAACCACTACCAGGACAAAAAATAATTTTAAAAATGTATATATATATACATATATATATATATATATATATATATATATATATAAGGATTTAGACACAGTTTTTCACACATACAGTAAAGCACCTTCTGGTCATATTCTGGTCATTGTGTGTCGACCATAGCTGACCGTCTATGTAGAAATGACAGTTTAACTTCATGCCTAAATGTTTCCGGGCCTTTCAGGGAGTCATAATACAGTCCTATAGTAGAAGGCACCATACCCTGCACTACGTTTTGCTACATTACATACAGTGCCTTGCGAAAGTATTCGGCCCCCTTGAACTTTGCGACCTTTTGCCACATTTCAGGCTTCAAACATAAAGATATAAAACTGTATTTTATTGTGAAGAATCAACAACAAGTGGGACACAATCATGAAGTGGAACGACATTTATTGGATATTTCAAACTTTTTTAACAAATCAAAAACTGAAAAATTGGGCGTGCAAAATTATTCAGCCCCTTTACTTTCAGTGCAGCAAACTCTCTCCAGAAGTTCAGTGAGGATCTCTGAATGATCCAATGTTGACCTAAATGACTAATGATGATAAATACAATCCACCTGTGTGTAATCAAGTCTCCGTATAAATGCACCTGCACTGTGATAGTCTCAGAGGTCCGTTAAAAGCGCAGAGAGCATCATGAAGAACAAGGAACACACCAGGCAGGTCCGAGATACTGTTGTGAAGAAGTTTAAAGCCGGATTTGGATACAAAAATATTTCCCAAGCTTTAAACATCCCAAGGAGCACTGTGCAAGCGATAATATTGAAATGGAAGGAGTATCAGACCACTGCAAATCTACCAAGACCTGGCCGTCCCTCTAAACTTTCAGCTCATACAAGGAGAAGACTGATCAGAGATGCAGCCAAGAGGCCCATGATCACTCTGGATGAACTGCAGAGATCTACAGCTGAGGTGGGAGACTCTGTCCATAGGACAACAATCAGTCATATATTGCACAAATCTGGCCTTTATGGAAGAGTGGCAAGAAGAAAGCCATTTCTTAAAGATATCCATAAAAAGTGTCGTTTAAAGTTTGCCACAAGCCACCTGGGAGACACACCAAACATGTGGAAGAAGGTGCTCTGGTCAGATGAAACCAAAATGGAACTTTTTGGCAACAATGCAAAACGTTATGTTTGGCGTAAAAGCAACACAGCTGAACACACCATCCCCACTGTCAAACATGGTGGTGGCAGCATCATGGTTTGGGCCTGCTTTTCTTCAGCAGGGACAGGGAAGATGGCTAAAATTGATGGGAAGATGGATGGAGCCAAATACAGGACCATTCTGGAAGAAAACCTGATGGAGTCTGCAAAAGACCTGAGACTGGGACGGAGATTTGTCTTCCAACAAGACAATGATCCAAAACATAAAGCAAAATCTACAATGGAATGGTTCAAAAATAAACATATCCAGGTGTTAGAATGGCCAAGTCAAAGTCCAGACCTGAATCCAATCGAGAATCTGTGGAAAGAACTGAAAACTGCTGTTCACAAATGCTCTCCATCCAACCTCACTGAGCTCGAGCTGTTTTGCAAGGAGGAATGGGAAAAAATGTCAGTCTCTCGATGTGCAAAACTGATAGAGACATACCCCAAGCGACTTACAGCTGTAATCGCAGCAAAAGGTGGCGCTACAAAGTATTAACTTAAGGGGGCTGAATAATTTTGCACGCCCAATTTTTCAGTTTTTGATTTGTTAAAAAAGTTTGAAATATCCAATAAATGTCGTTCCACTTCATGATTGTGTCCCACTTGTTGTTGATTCTTCACAAAAAAATACAGTTTTATATCTTTATGTTTGAAGCCTGAAATGTGGCAAAAGGTCGCAAAGTTCAAGGGGGCCGAATACTTTCGCAAGGCACTGTATATCTGTGTGGGCTGAGATGTTTACTGACACATTCATTAATGAATTCCAAACTAAGCTTTGAATATGCAGTAGGCTTTTCGTTAAAGAAATGTCTCTCTCAAGAGTCTATACGGAAACCAAAACAATATAAACGCCACACGCAACAATTTCAGGTCATATAAAGAAATCAGTCACTTGAAATAAACGAGGCCTTGATCTCTGGATTTCACATGACTGGGCTGGGGCACAGCCATGGGTAGGCCTGGGGAGGGGGGGGGGCATAGGCCCACCCACTTGGGAACCAGGCCCACCCAATGGCGAGCCAGGCCCAGCCAATCAGAATGAGTTTTTCTACACAAAAGGGCTTTATTACAGACAGAAATACTCCTCAGTTTCATCAGCTGTCCAGCTGGCTGGTCTCAAACAATCCCGCAGGTGAAGAAGCCGGATGTGGGGGTCCTGGGCTGGTGTATTTACACGTGATCTGCGGTTGTTATGCCAGTTGCACGTACTAATAAATTCTCTTAAATGACGCTGGAGGCGGCTTATGGTAGAGAAAGGAACATCTGGCAACAGCTCTGTTGGACAGTCAGCATGCCAATTGAATGTTCCCTCAAAACTTGAGACATCTCTGGCATTGTGTTGTGTGACAAAACGGCACATTTTAAAGGGGCCTTTTGTTGTCCCCAGCACAAGGTGCACCTGTGTAATGATCATGCTGTTCAGTCAGCTTCTTGATATTCCACACCTGTCAGGTGGATGGGTTATCTTGGCAATTGAGAAATGCTCACTAACAGGGATGTAAATACATTTCTGCACCAAATTTGAGAGAAATAAGCTTTTTGTGTGAATGGAACATTTCTGGGATCTTGTATTTCAGCTCATGAAACATGGGACCAACACTTTAAATGTTCCGTTTATATTTTTGCTCAGTATATACAGTACAACACACTATAAAACATTGTACATGCAAACTGAAAAAATGCTGCACTGTTTTGCATCCAATGAAAATTATAATGTTGAAAGCAATGGCCTGGGGCAGTGTGGCCGCAACCTAGCGTTACGGAAGTTTACAAGGCAACGTTGTCCCTTTTATTAGGAGCAAGCATCACTGTTAGTAGGTCCTGCATAAATATTTTGTGTAAATACGCACTATATCATTTTTCTTCACACTTGAATTGCATTATGATTCCCCGTGCAGTCTCAGGTGAGACGGGGTCACAAGGCTAAATTAAGTGGGGCTTGGAAGCAGCTGCAAACGGGGCTCTCCTTAACCATGCTTGGCTGGTTTAGCTATCAAAAGCCGCTTGTACATGCATCATAAAAATACATTGGGTGTGTGTTTAAAATGTTATTACAATGCTGTTGACCCTTACAATTAGAAAGGAAAACGTTTCCTTGCATGGCAATTATTTATTGTCCGTTGTAGTAAGCGCATATGGAAAATAGAGACGTGTGGTGTATGGAGACTAGGCCCCCTCAAAATGTATTGACCCCCCCCCCCGCCCAGATAGAAATGTAAGCCAGTTCATTTATGATGGTGGAGCGTGATGACATCACTTCATAAAAGGCGGCAACGGGGGTCAGCTGGCATAAGCAGCGTGCATCCAAGCCTTTGTGTTTATTATTCATGAGCGGAGAGCGATGTAGGCTAGGTAGGGACCTAATCGCTGCCATTGTTTTTCTATGATGTCAAAACGTTTTTTCGAAAGGAACAGTGTCGAGGGCAACTGTTGTCATTGCTAGTCAGCTTTGTAGCCCTACAAATCAAACTGGTGCATTGGCACAACGTGTCCCTATGTTACTGTACTGCATGTCGTATAATTCAAGTAAATGCACTCATCAACGAGGTGAGTTGCTTTCATAGACTAAGTACTCTATTCATAGATCGTTCCCGAGCAAAAGCTGCTAGGCTACGGGAGAAGTATTACTGATGGTGGTCTTCAAAGCTTTTTAAAAGCATCACTCATATGAAGAAGTACTATTATGAAAACCCTGCTCGGGTCAATGGGTCCCCCTCATAGAGCTAACTTTGACAATACAGCACAACTGCCTGGCCGCAGTTGTAAATGAGAAGTCGTTCTCAACTGGCCTACCTGGTTAAATGAAATAAATAAAAACAAGCACCACCCGACCATCTTTTTTTGCCTCAACATACGCAACTGCATTCATTTGATCTCTCAACTTCATCTGAAGAACATGAACCGTGACAGTGTTGTACTCTATGTTCCATGTAAATATGTGGGTACATATCCTTCTATTTTAAGCTAGTGAACGTAAAGCCACTGCTGGCTGTTGTTTGGCCTGTTAATTGATCCCAATAAGCTGTTGTATATTCATTAGCCATTTAATTGGTTGGCTTAGTGCTTAGTGATTCCAGTCAGTCAAACACACCAACACACTGAATGGTATACTGAGAAGAATACACACAGGGGAACATTTTAGCCAGTCAAGGCATATTAACTTAATTCACTACTGAACCTCTGCAGAGTACTGTAGAGTACTGTAGAGTACTGTATATGCCATCGCCCTAGCTTTCGGTACAGCTTTTAGTCTTGGCCAAAGTCAAGGAGTTTCCTCCAGAATTACTAGCTTTGTCCTTAAACAACCAGAATACCTGTGACATCTGTGCTGACATGTTTGAGATAATGTGATTGTCAGACAAATTGGGGGTCACTGGTGCGCCGACACAGGGGAGCGGCAGGAGACGCAGAGGAGATGTTCAATCAGGGGCCGGCCCCATTCAGGGGCTCCCAGTCTCCCAGTCCCAGTGCAGGTCCTCCAGCAACATGGCGGCCCAGGTGACTGCGGCCCAGGCGGCTCTGTGCTCTGTCTGCACACAGCTGCCGGGCCTCCACTGGGAAAATTGTATTATGGCTGGGTTAATTTACTGATTAATATCCAGCCACTAGATCCAGCTTTCCCCAGATGGCCAATTAAAACTTACAACTGGCAGAGCGTTGCCCTGGCAGCAGGTTGCCGTGGGCCCAGGGCTAGAGGCTGTGACAGAAGGTGTGGGCTCTGTTTCGCCAAGGAGCCACTGTGTCTGACTCTCATCAGGAGAAGGACAAAGTAGGCTAGTGCTGAGATACAGGGGGGAAACTGGGTTTATGAGGAGAGACTTGCTGCGTAGTATCCACACTTCTGTTTGATACCTGAAACACAAGACGGAAAATAACGGGGGTTGAAACTGTTGACAGATACGGATATAATCACTTTCTATTTTAATGGGATGTGAAGTCCTTTGTGAAGTGTAGTGACAAATCAAATCGCAAATGACAGCTTTTTAACATGTTCAGTGTGACAGAAATATTTTTTTGATCGTTACTTTGCCTCACAGACAGTTGAGCAAGGAGAGCGATTGCAGATACAGATGCAAAATATACATTTTCTTCCATCTAACGTTGTCTGTTGAGGAGCTATTTTATTTCCAATAATAAGCCCACAATTTATGAGACATGGTTAGAATTAGAGCGACCCTATTTGAATACAGGTCACAAATACTGACACAAACCATATAAAATGGGCTGAAATCACTATGGAAACCCTGTAAATACAATGGCCACTGCTGCAGCAGTACGGAGACCAAAGGTAATTATGAACCTGAATTATGGGATGGAAATAGCAAGCCAGACCCATGCAGCCTTTGAGGGTTACTTGATAAAGGGGAGTTGCAATGCAAACTGTTTTACTTTCACAGGGTCATCCAAACCAGGTACATCTGGTGTCATTTCTGCTCCAACAGAAAAAGGCTGAGAAGAGAATTGATGGCCCATTTCATTATGTAATTGCCTCTTTAACTTCCTTGTTCTGAGCAATCGCTCTTTAAATTCCGGCTCAAAGGTAATATATGCCAAGATGTGAAAGTGGTCTGGAAGATAGATAATTCCGTAAATAGGCGTAATTGTTGGATCCCTTTATTCCACCCCGGCATTAGAAATTATGTCATCATCCAACATTGAGTTAAACAGGAAGTTTGAGTAGGAGTGGAAGGGTCGAAACCATTGTGCTGTTGAAAATACCCCACTTCCAAATGCAACAGAGATGGATCGCTGACAGACTAGAGCAGACGATCTGGATTGCCTGCATTAGAAGCAGGGATATGCTGCCTTGGTGCGGTGTATATGTCCTGAAACGAGCCCCCAGCCTTTCAGCTGCCACCCTGAGTGTGTTAGGGTACAGGGAGCATGAAGCTGGATGTGATTGCCTACGACATGAGAGTGACGCTTTCTCCCCTCTGACCCTTAACTTGCTGGGAGCCCTACACAGAATCAAAGCAAACACAGGGCCGCTATTGAGCACTGCCTCTGAAGTGGAGAGATGCCGAAACATCACGCGGGGCGACCCAGTCCCTTTCATTTTTATCCTTCATAAAGATCCCACAAAATGAAAAATGCGATGCAACACACAAAGCAGCGGAGAAGGGGCTGAGATGTCCTTGAAGGGTCAGTGATAGGAGCACTCGGAGAAGGTCATCCCAAGAGCCCAAATTCACAGGCCCATAATTGGGGAACAGGGGTCGCTGATTGCGAGGCGAGAGCACTGCTCCATGATCCAGACGGAAGGAAGTTCCACCAAGCTGTGGCGATTTAGGAAATGAAGAGAGACAAAGCATTTGAGGAGTGTGGTCTTAAAAGACACGAAAGACGCTGAATGGTCTATAACTGTGATTAAAATGGAGACTTCGTGAAATGCACAGCAGAATTCTGACTGCAACGCGACACACAGAGAGAGAGAGAGAGAGAGAATTCTCCCAGTGTAATTAGATCAATTGGGCGTGAAGTGAAGTGGCTTCATCCAGGAGGAGTGGAGTGTCTGAAGTAGGCTCAGTGAGTACAGTTTGATTACAATTGTATTCTTTAATGCAGAATTGGATGGACCACTCGGTAGAAATCCCTTATTTTCTAATTAGAGGTCCCCGGAACTGTTTGTGTTTATTTTTTTTAATGACGGATGTCTCTGTGGATATCGGCATTAAGAAAAGCTTGACCTTAATGTGCATCATAAATAGCTTTTATGGCAAACGTGGTTGTCCTGATCAAACCATTCAAGGTAATTCATTACATCTCTGATAATTCACCTGAGTACTTTATGTCTCCACACTGTGCGATTCAATTACTTCAAGCAGGGTTCTGCTCTAGGATCATTTCAACAGTGATATCTTTCAGCCGGGACTCTCATAGGACATATTTCCAGCATTTTACGTGGCGGAATATAATTCCACTGTGGCCACTTTGCATCCATTTTGAGTGTTGAGGAAAAAAATTATACAACAAAACAACATCCAAGTCCAACATTATTTTAACACAGCCCCAAGTATATGATAGGATGTTGAGTGTAAAGTGAGCCCGTTCTCTGCAAAAAATGACCCAGAGACGAAGGCTTCATCTCAAGAGGAACCCTATTACCTATATAGAGCACTACTTTTGACCAGGGCCCATATGGCTCACTATTCCCTACATCAGGGTTCCCCAACTGGCGGTGGGCAAATTGGCGGTCCCCCAAGTTTTCTGAGCCCGTTTAATTTTTTGTTTTTATTGTTGGACATAAAAGACTGTAAAAACATCAGCAAATCATCTCCAAGCCATTTTCATTTGGGAAGTCTGTTCCAAAGTATTCCCACGCATAATAGAGAGATATACTGTATGTGATTGTATACAAATGTCAGCATGGTTTGAAATAATTATGTTTTAGGCATATCTATTTGGGCTTCTTGCTGTCAATTTGCAGTCTACAAATGACTTGTAATTAAGTTCCGGCCTCCTGACCATCCGCTCAAGACAAAATCACCCCGCAGCTGAATCTCGTTGACGATCCCTGCCCTATATACTGCTCTACTTTTGACAAGAGCTTCATGGGCCCTGGTCAAAAGTAGTGCATTACATTGAGAATAGCCTTCCATTCGGGATGCAGCCACAGTCATGTCAGTATAATCCAGAATGGGTCCCTCCCAGGGGAAGAGCTAGTTGTGTGGCCCAGTGGAGCAGAGCAGTACTGGATCAGTGTAGTGACCGCCAGTGGAGGTGCACTGTACTAACGCCAGCTCCAGTCAGACGAGATGGCTGTGAGGGATGGGCCTCAGTGCCAGGAAGAGGAAGGAAGCAGCCGCTTGTGTCCGCCGCTCGCCGCACGCCCACACCCTACTCCTCCTCTGTGTGAAATTGGCTGAGAGGATGTACACATATTCCAACCACTGATCCATGGCCGAGTATAAACAGGAGAGGACCGCGCTTTCACTCCCAGAAGGTCACGCAGCTTGTCCATGAAACAGCAAGTGACCGGCTGGAGTTGACCCGGCAAGCCGTGGTGACCTTCCCTGTGGTGGCCTGTGGTGGCCTGTGTCCACTCCCTTCCCCCCTCAGTAGGGTGCACTGATATTTGGTGGCAGAGAATGCCAACATCATCAGCACAACAGACAGACACTCAAATTCACATTTAAGGAGCCAGACACACACAAAGTCTGTGGGATGCATCCAGCGTGCTATTGAAGATCCATTACCATCCTTTCTGTCACTCCCCCCACCCAGCAAAGGAATCTTTATATCTAGCTACATATTTATAGCACCTCTGATTGGCTTCGTGTGGATATCTACTCTATGGTATTGTTGACATTACAGCTAAACATTTGCTGAAGTCGCTCAGTGAGAAAGGAAGTAAGAGAGTGGCTCACATCCAATTGGCATGGCCTTTCTAGCAGTTTTCCCAAAGAAATGTACAACATCATAATCTAAAAGAAATGAAGAATATTAGAAGGAGAAAAATCCTAGTTATAGAAGAAGAATAAGAGAAAGCTAGAGAACTTAGTGGCACAATGCGACCACACGCCTCATTTGCCTAAACGGCAGAGATGGGAAGTTGAGATGTGCATGAAATGCAATTGCGAATGGATGCAGTAAAAGGGGAGGACTGAGGAGGGAAGGCATGAATGTAATTAAAGTGTCTGACACTTTTATACTGGGTAATGGGAGTCCAGGGCCGGGCTATTCCCACACGTGCTCCCCTCATAGTATGAAGTGCATTTTAATACCACCCCCTACACAACTACTTAAATGTCACTCTCATGGCCTTCATAGAGAGGTAATATTGATGTGTAAATGGGATAAATACCAACATCTAAGGGTTTAAAGGATATCGTAAATAAACATGACCTAATATAACAACAGAAATGAAAACACTGAAGCGTCTGCAGTGTCTCGAGCAGGGCCAGAGGTAGGAGTGCCTCACATTTCAGTGGCATCCACCGGCTTATATGGAGATTATGACGCCCAAAGAGCTAAATGCTTATCTTAAGGAGCCATATGCACTTGGGAATTAAATACAATGCTCTGTATTAGAATGAATTGTAATATTAAGTTGACTGTTCATCGTAACGATATCAGGTAATAATCATTTGGATATTTCACATTGCACATTTACCAACTTGCGCGCATTCTTTGCCTTGATTTTAGAATGTATATATCATGATCTCACAGCATATCCTAACATACACGGGCATTGCAATATGTTTTATGAACTTTATTGGTTTTCATAACATTGAATCTGCCGAAGAAGGAAAAAAAGTCAATTCACCTCTCCTGGATTAGAAAGCGAAACCTCACAGAAGTGAGGGGACCAAAGCACTCTTTGTGAATCCAGAACATCTATCGGACCATGCACAGTGTCCCCCTATGAGTTGTATAAAACTTGCATAAAATAACATAAAGTACTGTGCTGTCTGACTTTGAGTTATGAAATATGCATACAAATACATACAAATACATACAAATACATACAAATATATACAAATATATACAAATACATACAAATACATACAAATACATACAAATACATACAAATACATACAAATACATACAAATACATACAACTACATACAAATACACCGCTGCAGGTTACATTCCGGGCACCAAGCTGCACAAAATGCAAGTAACTCCATAAAATCACAAATCAAATGTTTTACAGTAGTACATTAACATATACCTTGCAATAAAAAGTAAAGGAAAACACACTGCTGTGCACAAAAGCAGTTTACTGGCATACAAGTACCCTACTCTCTTTATAAGGCTGTACTGACAGTATCAAATCAGGCTAAGAGACTTCATACATTGAGTGAAAAAGAGACATTTAAGGCATAGCATGGAATTAGAGCATCTTTGCTTATTCCACACATGCAGAGAAGGGCTTCCTGTCCTGAACATAGCCAGCCTCAGCCAGATAACGAAGAAGTAAGAGAAGTGATACCCTGGGAGTCTTTCTCATCCACCGAGGTCCTATGATTTAATCTGTAATAAATAATCTGGCATCATTGGGAGATGGCATCTCATAATGGCAAATGAAATATGCTGGTATGATAGGTTCAATAAATCGTGATTTCTCCTATGGTTCCCTCAGGCTAATGCAATATGTAAATATAGTGCTCTCTGTCAGGAGAGGCAGATCTCTGAGCCGTCATAAAATCTAAATGGGCACTAATTAGGCAAGCCTCCCCTCTCTCAGACTTACTATTTCTATTGACATTTCCGGCTGCTCTACCGAACGCTGCCGACCCTTCCCCCCACAACACCATAAGTCACAGGGATGAGAAGAGGGACTCCCAGGATTGCCGGGGTACAGAAAGCTGTTATAAGGAAGTTCAACCCGGAGATAATGACGACATTTGCCCTCGGATTGCAGGAGTGTTTCTTCTGTGTTGGAGCCTCCCTGTTCACCACCACTGCACTTCATGCATCCGCGGTGGGGTAATTTGTTACATCAAAACTAATGCCACAATTAGTTCAATTATGCCAGCTAAATTATGCATGGCTAAATTATGCATATCCAAAATCTATCATTTTAGAGAAGGGAATCCATCACAGGTCACACTGTTCATTCATGTGTCTCTATTAAGCAAATCAGGCCTAGTAACTATGGGAGGGGGTTCCTGGAAATGTTGGAGACATATTGGATAACACAAGTTAGTGATTGGTTCACAATGAATTCACTTTAATCTGTCATGTATGACTGCCGTCAGTGATCCACTGAGAAGAATGGGTTTCTTTCCTTTGTCACAGGATTCCTTTCTATCGTTACCCGCCTAGATATGCCTATAGGGAACAGAGTGGGGGGGGGGGGGGGGGGGGGGGGGGGCAGGTAAATATATATGCATCCCTCGCTACTTCAAATGAATACAACTCTGACGTTTGCTCGGCACAGGCCTGCTTGTTGAACATATGCTGAAAGCACGGCTAAGTCATCTGGCTCAGAGTCAAGTATTCCCACCAACTGTAGTCTTTCGCTACCTGACAGTGGAAAAGCTTTATTCCCCTGGTATCCAGGGCAAAAATTGAGAAATATTATTGAAATGATTATCTGCATCAAGACTCAGATTTGGGCTGACATTTCACCGGCTCTGTGTAATCCGAGGGGTTGTCTAGGAGAGGGGGAGAGAGGGCAGAGAGGGGAGGGGGGAGGGGGGGGGTTGCCGGTGAGCCTTGGTGGGATGATTAATGAAGCTGGAATACTGGGTGGAACCAGTCCCACCTCCACCCAGGCCCAAGAGCCAAGGCCCGCATATCAAATTGACCTTGCACAGTTGTCTTCCTCAGAGAGAGAGAGAGAGACAGAGGATCCCCCAGCACAGCCCAAGCACAGCCCAGGCCACCAAACAAGCTTACTGGCTCTACAGATCTACTCCACTCACTGTGTGGCTGCTGCTGCTGCAAGGGAGGGCCAAACACTACATAGTAAAGATCAACATAACCGTACAGTACCTGCCTCACATCACAATACACCTGCTCCTCCATCACACTCCTGCAGTCTATCATCATCAATCATGATTCTCTTCCAGATCGCTGGAAAATCTTTATGTATGGTTTATGTATATCTGGTGTATTCGGTCATAACGGGGAGCTATGAAAAATGAGTGGGGCACGGCACCATCATATTTTGTCTGTGAGAAAAACATACACCGTGTACTGTATTCATGAAGTCTACAGACGTACATTTGTCATGCGGTATGAACCTGTTCAACTAATGCCGTTGACAGGAATACAGGGGGCGTGTTTCTATAAGGGTCAAAAGTCATCATGGTGAGAGAAACGAAGGCGGCCAGCCCTTCATACGCACATACAACGTGGAGAGTAAAAGATAATGGTGTACTACATGTCGTTTCTAAATAAATGGTGTTGGTCTGCTCTGCATGTACAGTGTGGAGACCCCCAGTGCTTTACATCATTGTGCCAGCCATGTCCATGCTCTCCCACAGGCCCTTAGGCGTGATGGATGGGAGTGTGAAAGCCTCTTAGGACGCCCGTAATCGGATAACAGCAAACTGACTTCTTGACCATGTGAAAAAACACTGTGTAGCCATTTGGCTCATGAATGAACACAGCTCAACGTAGAACCGAGTAATTCCAACAAAAAAAAAAGGGGGGGGGGCGAGTCCGTCTTTAATCATGCCGTGTCGATGATTAGTCATAGACAATGTTGCTTTGTTCAAGGTGTAGCGTAATTAATAACTGAGAGAGTAGAGAACAATCGAGGGAACATGATGTGCAATACTGGAGTGGTGATTTCTAAATAGTGTAAATTATTACATGTTTACCTATTGTGATCCAGCCAGTGACACTGAATCACCTTCTTCTCCTTTCCCTGAGAATAAGAGCAGAGAACATGATTAATTGCAAGCTCACAGGTTTTACAGCTTCAAGAGTAAATCAACTGCTAAGAAGTGCTAACTCGTTGAAATATAAACTAATTTTAGGCCCCAGATATTAAAATATAATCCATCTTCTTCCTCCACGGGGAAAGCTAATTAGAAAATGTGACTGGCATAAGGGAGACGAGGTGGGAGAACAGTGGGATTAGGTTCAGGAGCAGAAAGTCAGAGCTTCCTCCTAAATCTCTGGATTTCTTTACATTTCTAATCAATGCATTACCATTCCTCCAAGTGACTTAAGTCATTATTTTCCACGAAAGAAGGTACCACTACATAAAGGCTACAATCACCCCCAATTAATATACATTTGTACGTCTTAGTATTAATGCACTGAAAAACAATACTCCACTCAAGTTGTGAAGATGATGATGATGTTTCTCATGCAATTAACCAAACGGTGTAAAAAGGAGTTGTCAAATAAATATTTATACTTTTTGTATCTCCCCGCGTAGAGTTTTATTTGAATCTCTGCCTGGCACTAGTCTCCCTCAAATACTACAACCAATAAATAGCTGTAGTTGCCTGAGGCAGAGAGGCTGACTACCTGACCGTGGCACGGCCTGCCTGCGTTCAGCTCTTGTGTTCTTCATATGTGTTGACCTTATGCAGTAAAACATCCACAGCCTATTGTACATTGCAATTTATACCCCGGAGGAACAGTTCAAAGCAGGGGCCGGTCACACCAGTTCAACTCGGGAAAGGAACCCGTCCAGTCAGATTATTGTATGGTTCAAGATGTACAGCGTTATGCAGATTAAACCTCTTATTTTGTACAATGGGGTCAATGCTGAAGGTAGATCATTGTATGGTGGAGACTTGGTAGACATTGAGTGAGTGTGTAAGTGAGTGTGAATGAGCAGTGTCAGAGTGCTGTGTGATGAACCTGCCAGTGCAGACCACACATGCAACCAGAGTGGAGAGAGCCACCACCAGTGCCAACGGATCTCTCTACGTCCCTGAGGAGGATGCCACGAGAGAACCACCCCGGTCTAGCTGAGTGGTGACAGTTTAGAGGCAATAAGCTTGATGTGGCCTGTAATACAGTAAAGTAAAAATGGCCGTGGGGACAGGAGTGTGTTCTATTCCTGTTGCTTTCAAAACAACAAAGCAAAAAAATCTTGTACTCTAGTTCCATCGTAAGCGGCTCCAAAAGTTAAAGTGATGTCATTCCGGGCTTTCTGTGAACTCAAAGCTCCCACCCGTTCCCTTATTAATGAAAACGTGAAGTCTTTTCGGGTTTTCTCGATCACCTCTGCAAGCATCTCAGAAGGATGTAATTTAGTTGAGAGTGGCAATTTATCTTCGGCAGACCCTGTTCTGTTAACCCTTTCACTGTAGGATATGGCTCCGTAATCCATTAAGATGAGCACATTTCCAGGTATTTTTGTCCTATAATAGCTGCCGAATTGCTAGCCTGCTGAGTGTCCTTTTGGCTGCTCTAAAACGTATCATCGCAATGCCTTCCTCCCAGCTGTAATTACCCAGGAACACTCAGGAGAGAAAGGAAGTTCTGAGCCTAAACTTTAGTATGGATAAAACCTGTTTCTGGTAAAAGAATAATTGAAATAGTGGTGAATTGTTTCAAATTATGTGAAAAGCATGAAGTGTAATTTGTTAACTTGAGGCCTACATGAATATTTACAGAAAAAAACAGTGTAGTGAAAACAGAATATGAGGTCTGTGCACCGTGGACAATATTGGATGCTAAAAAATGTACTTATTATATAATTTCAGTATTTTCTCACAGTTATTGGAAGCGTTACCCCATAATTTCCTTTGTCAAACCATGCTTTTGTGACAAACACATTAAGAACCACTTCAAATAGTAATACAATCATCCAATCAGATATATTTATAATGTGTTCAGAAATGATCTTGAACACATTCTGCCACAATTCTCTTTTAGGATTCGATGTGAAATGATGGCTTTTCTAAAATGTAAGGATCTTTGGTAGTTGACTGTCATGCTATTTCTCCCGTGCAGTTGTTGTAACCCTGCCTGTATGGCAGATTTTTGGGACAGTTTGGAGAAGTGTGTGCTGCAGGGGTAGGCGGTGGCCAGTCTATCAGTTTACAGGGGAGGGTCAAGCAGTAGAAGGCTCATTTGGAATTCAGCACTGCAACATTGCCATCTTTTGGCCAGCTGGTGTACTCAAGACTCCCAGGTATATTGGTGGAGGCTAAAATCCAGGGATGTTGCAGTGCTAAGGTCCAGGGACAGCTTCTGTTATGTTTGTTGTTTTTTATTTAACATCATTTTGACAGGGAATCATGCTGAGACCAAGGTTTATTTTTACATATGAACCCTGTAACTACAAAAATATACCACAAAAAATATACAAAAAAAATGTATACACATCAATCACACTCTTAGACAAAAAGGTGCTATCGAGAACCTAAAAGGGTTCTTCCGCGGTCCCTATAGGATAAACCTTTGAAGAACCCTTTTGGTTCCAGGTAGAAACCTTTTGAGTTCCATGTAGAACCTTTTACACAGAGGGTTCTTCATGGAACCCAAAATAGTTCTACCTGGATCCAAAAAGAGTTCTCCTATCGAGTGTACGAAAAGCAAGAGATACAAGACACAATCGTCAAATCATTAATGTTTTTAGAGTTTTGGGAGATTATTCAACAAGTAAGGTGCAAAAAAAAACTAAAAGCAGATTTACCTAACTCAGTGGAGATGGAAAGGATGTCCTGAGTTAGCCATCCCTGAGATCGGGTCTGGTAGCTTCTACATCTGTAGGTTAACAATGACGTAAGGTACGGCAGAATTTGTACACGATGGCTTTATAAACAAAAAAGTGCAATGCATCGATCTACGAGACTTCAAAGAGGGCCAACCTACTTTCTGATACAGAATGCGGTGCTGTGTACTGACCCTTTTGCCCATAATGAAGCGTAGTCCGCTGTGATAGGCTGAGTCCAATGACTTCAACACAGTGGCAGCTGCATTCATATAGACGACATTGCCATAATCTATAACCGGTATGAAAGTCGGCTGAATGATTTATTTTCTGCTATTTAAGGAAATGTATGACCTATTTTATAAAGGAAGCCCGTTTTAATTGTAAACTTTTTAATTAACTAATCAAAATGCTTTTTGAAACTTGGCTTTTTGTCCATCCAGATGCTCCAGGTTCCCCATCTAATGTACATATGCATAAATCATCAGATACATTTGTGTTGGTGTTTTGGAAAATAACATACTGTATGCTTGGTTTTACCTGCATTAAGTACCAATTTCAGTTCAACAAAGGCTTTGTGCAAAGCAATAAAGGCAGATTGTAGCTCTGTAAGAGCCTGGACAACTGTGGGGGCAATAGCATACTTCTGCATACCGGTGTATGTTCTTTTTTTTTTGCAGATAGACCAATATTGCTTATATAGCAGGGCTCTATGCTGACCTTTCTTAGAAGGAGCATGTGTGCGCCTCGGTCAAAAATAATTGGTGCACACAAAATAAGGTAGGAGCACATTGGAAGTTACTTGAGGTCATAGAATCCTTCATTTTTGTAGGCGCACTGATGCCCCTAAATAAAACATTCCAGTTCGCAAAATACTTAGGCGCGTATGCAAGTAAAATGGTCGCACTGTAGAGCCCTCTACAAACAGTTAAAACTACAGGGAAAAATCTCAAAAATAATTTAAAAAATCAATCCCCTTTCCTAATATCAAGGAAACCTGACTTAACAACATCTGAAAATACACATTGTATCCTGTCTGTCAGGTAATTTTTTAAAACTAATTACATGATGCCTAATCCAGGTCGTAGGGGTCACCACCATCGTGGAGAGGGAATATACACGGGACACCCTGGGGAGAGCACCCGATATAATCGTCAGGTTAAAAAAAAAGATGTGTCAATGATTACGCAGGCAGGAGAGCAGGAAGCTGCAGCAAGAAAAGCTTGAGCGTATCAGGCCCCAGTGGATTTTTGTTACATTCATCTTAAACAAGGCGTACAGCACATCACAAGTAGAAAGCTGTTGAAATGAAAACAAGGATCCAGTAGAAGTTGCCGGATCTTCCATTGAGCCAATTGGAGGCTGAGCGAGGGAAGAGCAGTCAACTGACTGACAAGGGTCAATTGAGCCACTGTGTATTTTAAATAAAAAGTCTGCCATACTGAATAAAATGCAGATTTTCTAGCCTTGGCCCAGGCCTGATTTCTCATCATAATGAGATCTGGAAGAACTATAGAGAACTAAGGATTTGTTATACTTTTGACACTAAGGCATTTAAAGGGGGCGTGTTTGTCTGCCAAAGAGATAAAAATCAGTATTAGGGGAAAATTGGAATAAACTTTACTGTTGGGATATGTTTGTTTAATGATGTTTTCCAATGCTAATCTACGTTTCTATGTTTTTTTGATTATGAACTGGGAATAAATGACAAATTACAAAAACATGTTTAAATATTCTTTACATTTGACTAAATGCTATATAATATGTCATATCTAAACATACTCCTATTCCAGTTTAATTTCACTCATCAGAGGCAACACTGTAAAACGCAGGCTGTTGTAGAACTGAACAAAACGTTCAACTCCCAAAGTGTATGTATTGAGCATACTGTACCATAACAAATGTTCATATTCTACACCTCAAACTACTATAACCTCTTGAAAACAGTAGTTTTCATTGGAGGGTTTAAAACCAAAATAGCCTGCTAAGCTCTCATCAGAAGCATCCTTTGCTCCTCTTCAGGTAAGAACACAGCAAATGTACAGCCGACAAAACATGAGTGAGGGAGTGAGAATACTTGTCCTCTATCTGAATATTTGGATAAAAAGCATATGCTGTCCTATTTTCCCACGGTGGTGTATGGGCCATCAGGGATAAGAAAGTGTATCGGCTCTGACAGAGTGACAATTCATCCCTCCGTCCCTCTAACTGACATGTCACATTTTCTGATGACTTTATTGTGCGCCCTGTCAGCACACTTAATCTGTGTGTCAGTCAAGCCCAGGCTGCCCACGCCACCTCCAAAGCACTGCTCATACCCACTCTTTTAATGACATTAGATTTGGTGTAATGTCATTCAGAAAAGCAAGATATTATCTTCTATTTGCATCATTCAGTTGCTGATACAGGGTCCGGGCGTCTGCGTGCTATGGCGATAGAGAGCTGGTCATTTCCCCATCCATTTCCACCAGCGTGACAGATGTCAAGATGGAGACTGGCTATTATTTAGCCATTTCTTTTTTTTTTATCAGAGCCAGACATGATGTCTCACTATATTCTAGCCAGCCTCGGGGTGCCTCGAATCTCTCCCTCTATGCTCAACGTCGCATTCCCATTTGAAATCTACAAGGCCATTTTGTTATTTGCCTATTTTAGTGTGAACTTAACAAGGTTTGCTAATTTGTTACTGATTCAATCTCTGTGTTTTTTTTGGACAAAATGCCAAATTCAGTCAGACTCAAAAAACTCTAAGAAACAATTCACATGCTCACATATTTGTACATTTTCCCCCAGATCTCTAGGACCTGGTTACTTCTTAGCCGTACGAGACAGCGGTATTCTAACCTTTCTCTGTATCGAGAGATGATTGATCATTCACAAAGGTGACCAAATTACATGACAGTTGATAATAAGCCTCTGATGGTTGCGCCTATGCTGCCATTGTCTCAAGCCATGATGCTTTAATAATACTCACACCACAAAGTAGGTCATTCAAATGATCCGTGTGTTATGTTTAGTTGACATATCATTCTGAGTGAGTAAGCGAGTGCACCAGCCTGCAAGCTTCAAAGGTAACCAAATCTTCTTCTTTCTTTTTCTTTTTTTTTTTTACTGACAATGCACTTTCCCCCATCAGAGCCTCAGCTCCTAATTAAATGTATTTAGAATCCTAATATTCCAGGGGGACAGGTTGACACAGTGAATTAATGTATTGCCTTAATACAAGAGCCTCTCAATTATTGGCTGTGTTGAGAATAAGGAAGCTGCATGCCCTCTGCAAGGTAAATGGTACTGACAGCGTTTCTTTTGAATGAAAATATGTTGTTTCAACTGCAAAACTGGTTGAAATGATGTTGTTTTTTCCAACCAGTTTTGCTCATTGGGGCTCTTAGAGGAAGATGCATAAATCCACAAGGAGAAATCACAAAACTTGATAGGTCGTGTACAAAAAGGTATGGATGGACTCACTACTTACTGTAAGTCGCTCTGGATAAGAGCGTCTGCTAAATGACCAAAAGGTGAATGTAGAGAGTACTAGAGCTTTGAAAATGTTCACTTGCAATTTCAATGGACTATTTTCCCCCTTTAAAGATACAGTGGCTTGCGAAAGTATTCACCCCCCTTGACATTTTTCCTATTTTGTTGCCTCACAACCTGGAATTAAAATGGATTTTCGGGGGGTTTGTATCATTTGATTTACACAACATGCCTATCACTTTGAAGATACAAAATATTTTTTATTGTGAAACAAACAAGAAATAAAACAGAAAAACAGAAAACTGGAGTGTGCATAACTATTCACCCCCCAAAGTCAATACTTTGTAGAGCCACCTTTTGCAGCAATTACAGCTGCAAGTCTCTTTAGGTATGACTCTATAAGCTCGGCACATCTAGCCACTGGGATTTTTGCCCATTCTTCAAGGCAAAACTGCTCCAGCTCCTTCAAGTTGGATGGGTTCCGCTGGTGTACAGCAATCTTTAAATCATACCTGTCCTGACCTTAGTTCCTTTTTATGTCTCTATTTTGGTTTGGTCAGGGTGTGAGTTGGGGTGGGCATTCTATTTTTTTTCATTTCTATGTTTTATTCTGTGTGTTGTATTTCTGTGTTTGGCCTGGTATGGTTCCCAATCAGAGGCAACTGTCAATCGTTGTCTCTGATTGAGAACCATACTTAGGTAGCCTGTTCCCACCTGTGTTTGTGGGTAGTTGTTTTATGTTTTGTGTATTACACCTTGCAGAACTGTTTGTTTGTTGTTTTTGTTCAAGTGTTCGTATTTATTAAACGCATGATGAATGCTTACCACTCTGCACCCTGGTCCTCTTTTCCTTCTCCTGACAACATTTGTTACAATACCACGGATTCTCAATTGGATTGAGGTCTGAGCTTTGACTAGGCCATTCCAAGACATGTAAAGGTTTCCCCTTAATAAACCACTTGAGTGTTGCTTTAGCAGTATGCTTAGGGTCATTGCCCTGCTGGAAGGTGAACCTCCGTCCCAGTCTCAAATCTCTGGAAGACTGAAACAGGTTTCCCTCAAGAATTTCCCTGTATTTGGCGCCATCCATCATTCCTTCAATTCTGACCAGTTTCCCAGTCCCTGCCAATGGATGATATTCTTGGGGTGATGAGAGGTGTTGGGTTTGGGCCAGACATAGCATTTTCCTTGATGGCCAAAAAGCTACATTTTAGTTTCATCTGACCAGAGTAACTTCTTCCATATATTTGGGGAGTCTCCCACATGCCTTTTGGCGAACACCAAATGTGTACTTTTTTTAAGCATTAGCTTTTCCTTGACCACTTCCGTAAAGCCCAGCTCTGTGGAGTGTGTGGCTTAAAGTGGTCCTACGAACAGATACTCCAATCTTCACTGTGGAGCTTTGCAGCTCCTTCAGGGTTATCTTTGGTGTCTTTCTTTCCTCTCCGATTAATGCCCTCCTTGCCTGGTCCATGAGTTTTGGTGGGCCCTCTCGGCCGTTTTGTTGTGGTGCAATTTTCTTTCTTTTTTTTAATAATGGATTTAATGGTGCTCCGTGGGATGTTCAAAGTTTCAGATATTCTTTTATAACCCAACCCTGATCTGTACCTCTCCACAACCTTGTCCCTGACCTGTTTGGAGAGCTCCTTGGTCTTCATGGTGCCGCTTGCTTAGTGGTGTTGCAGACTCTGGGGCCTTTCAGAACAGGTGTATAGAGTCTGAGATCATATGACAGATCCCGTGACACTTAGATTGCACACAGGTGGACTTTATTTAACTAATTATGTGACTTCTAAAGGTAATTGGTTGCACCAGATCTAATTTAGGGGCTTCATAGCAAGGGGGGAATACATATGCACGCACCACTTTTCTGTTTTTTATATTTTAGCATTTTTTTGAAACAAGTTATTGTTTTCATTTCACTTCACCAATTAGGACTATTTTGTGTATGTCCATTACGTGAAATCCAAATAGAAATCCATTCAAATTACAGGTTGTAATGCAACAAAATTGTAAAAACACCAAGGGGGATGAATACTTTTGCAGGGCACTGTATCCCTGCGGAACACTATGAAGAGATGCAGTGATTCAATGTCACGTTGAACACATTGCCTACTACATCACAATGGGTTTGAGTCATTTATTTTCAGGTGACTTATTTGTAACAAGCACACTCTTTAGACAATACGGTCATGAGTAATGCATCTATCAACACAGAGATCCTGATTGCTTAGAGGGGTTACAGAGATACTGTGGGTGGACAGATTCAGCAGTTCTTTACTCCTGCCTGCCTGGTGTGTCTTAGTGCTGAATCTGACTCTCCCAAACAGGGCCGCGTTAACTCAAGGTCAGCTCCACTCGACATCTTTTGATCCTTAGTAGAAAGGAAGTGACTGGGAGCAAACTGTCCAAGCGGAGGGTTCAGCCAGTCTCAACCAGGCAGCATAAGCCATCCAGGCTGTCACCCAGCCCTGGTGCCCCAGCCCCGCCTCACCTTACTGCTACATTCAGAACGGAGCTCCTCGCCGCTTCCTCGCCACAATGCCTCCCGCAAGCCCCTCAGGAGGACAGACAGACTGGAGGATTTTTGGATGACTTCCTGGGGGTTTAAACCCTTCCCAAGTCTTCACCCTTGAAGAGGACAATGTTTCACAGCTTAATTGTTGTGCATTTTCTGTGGCTGACTAGCGTGGCGAAGAGCACAAGTCTGCTTCCCCTTCCACCCTAAAAAACAGGTACGACTGCCAAACAAGGCTGAAGGGGTAGAGGACAAAATTACACCATTATTATGTTCCATTTTTAAATCCGGATATTACATCCCTCCTCTCTCTGCCTGGGAATCTGCACAGAGATCATTTTCCCTCCTCAACACTTGTAATTGCAATTTGTGAGAGCTAAACAAATTTTACGACACAGAACACCTGTATTCATCTCCATATTAATAAAAAACAGGAAATATAAATCCCAATATTCCAGCAGCCAGTGTCACTTGAGATGTTCCTTGAGGGAGTGGGCTGTCTCCTCTGCATTAAAATATTGGTGCTCTCCCTCCGCCTCTCCCTGTAGAGCTTCCTTTTGAGTCCAAATCAGATATCATAATTATGAATGTCACCATATCTACATCACTACGTTTGACACTTGTAATATCCATATATGCCATTGCACATTTAAGTTCCACCCGTAAAGGTGTTCTCTCTGCTGAGTTATAGTATTCTGTGGAGCCATCCCGGAATGCAGCAGACTCCTGTGAGCCTCATTTAGCCATAGAACAAAGTGCTATGAGTGATAGCCTCAATTGGATTAAGCACAACCACATTGTTCTGAAATATCCTCAGAGAAGAGGAGAAGAAACTTTCCTACCCAACTTGGTTACAGTCAGACACTAGAGGGATTGTATAAGAAAACATACTTCAGTGTGTACAATGCAATAAACAACATAATGTACCTACAATCAATGTAGGCCTAATAACATAACTTGAAAAATGGTGGTGGTTTCCGAATCCATGAGTGTAAAAATGAGCTACAGAAGGTTACATTGGTCCGCTAATACGGGACTAGAAAAAGCCCAGTGCACCACTAAATATTTTTCAAATACTGTACATATATATATTTTATTTATTGATGTTTCTTTTTTAATTCAGATTGTTCAGGGGGTGCTGCAGCACCCTCAGCACCCCTACTTCCTGTGGCTATGGTTACAGCATCCCTCAGTGTGTGTCATTTCACTGCGAATGGGAATGCAAGTACAGAGTCAGTGTTAGGTCAGACGCTACAAAGCCCAGAACGTTGTATGAAGGCCACACCGCCTCATTAGAAACAACACGAGCCCTGCTTTAATGAACTTAAGACAATGCTAATTAATGGACGAGAATTAAGAGACAATGGATTCAAAAATTGAGCCCGCTTGTATGACAGCGTTTAAGTCACCTTAATCCATTTGTGATGCGGAGACGGTGCAATGGCTGCCACCGAGCCCGACCCGAACTGGCGCCGGGCAGGTCAGGGGGTGCAGCTCTACAGCGCCGCTGATACATTCACCTGTGACAATCCTTTATGGGCCGATAAAGTACGGGAAGTCTCTCAAGGAGCAGCGGCGCGGTGACTTGGCTGCGGGCATCCCCGAGGACCAGGTGTCAGAGTTGTCTATCAGAAGGCTGAAAGGAGAAAAGGGACGTGTTACTGGGCTCTATTGTGCCACAGTTGTCATTGACTGATCGGGCCCATTTAGTCGCCTTTCACAGTGAATGAAACCACCTGAATAGATGAAAGCGAGACAGGCTTCCTCGACAAACAAGGAGCCCCGGAATATTCATGGAGGATCTGCACGGGAAAGATTAATGTATTAGAAATTAAAATGGGGCCCGGACGTATGATCTTGCTCTAACACTTGGCCAGACCTGTGTCACCCCCTGCTAGCTGCCTGAAGTCGGCACACAGCGCTGCCAAGGTGGAGAGGAATCATTAAGCACCCTGCCATTGTGTGAGTGGAATAATCAAACGTACCCCTCCTATTCTTCCCAGCCACGCCGACAATGAATAATTCCGGAGCCATTTGCAATGTTAACGGCACCTATCTGGGCCATCCATGGCTTTATGATAAGAGCTCCAAATATGCATTTCAACAGTCTGAACAGAAGCTGGTTCAACGGCATTTCAAAGGACACCTGTCAGTCATCTCAAAGACCTGTCAGTCTCTGTCATGCACCGGTGCCTGGGAAATGGTCAAGAAGATAATCTTTGCTCTCTCTCTATCTTTTTTTCTCCCCTTCTTTTCAGATTGTAACAGTTACATTTGCAATAGAGTGACAAGTGATTTACACTGGAAAATAGATTGTGTTTAAACAAAAAAAAAAGGTTTATTCTCTTAGGCAGGCTTATTCTTTGCTGGTTTACAACTGTATCAAATATGCGATCATAAATGTGATCTGGGCTACACTGAATGTCATTATGCTTGATACTATGAACACCAGGCGGGCTTTGGAGCTCAAAGGTAACATTGATCATTCATATCTCTCCAAACAGAGTCCTGTGTGGGAGATGTCGACTATGAGTTGGATCAAACAAGTTTATCCCTCAAACTTCTTGTGTGTTTTACCACTCAAACCTCAGATGTGTTTTTGTATTTAACCTTCATTTAACTAGGCAAGTCAGTTAAAGAACAAATTCTTATTCACAACAACAGCCTAGGAACAGTGGGTTAACTGCCTTGTTCAGGGGAAGAACAAGATATAATAACTTTGTCAGCTCAGGGATTCAATCTAACAACCTTTTGGGTACTGGCCCGACACTCTAACCACTAGGCTACCTGCCACTGTGTTTACTCCATAGGACAGATCATGAGCAGAAATTAGGCCATGCCAAACACATAAGTACATTAGAGTATGCAGGGAAAAAACTATACCATTTCAAATTTAGAAACTGTCAAATGCAGTATCAAAACATGCCTCCAAATCAACACTCATAGACTCCTACACAGCAAATTCTCCAATGTTAAATCTACACTGAGAATGTTTTATTTAAAACAAGTCCAGTACTTATACGGGTCCACCATTGTTTGTGTTAAATTAACAACCTGCTTACTGTAAAGCCTTAATTGCATATTTTCCAGAGTGAATTGCCTTTCGAGTGAATTGTAAAGTTACCACCGATGACTGTATTTGTTTGTGACAGAGACATGGTTGTTGCTTTCATCCATGTTCAGTTCTGTGGCCTTCACTACGTGAGATCCTAAGAGAATAGGTTATCATTAAAATAAAAATCTTTAACACAATACAACACATATTATCATGAGGCCTTATTTTGAGGGCCTAGTTTTACCCTAATACAGTGGCCTGAAACTCATGGTCTGTAAGCAAGACAGAATGGGGATACCCAACGTTTAGAACTTTTATTCACCCGCAAACCTACATTCAGAATGACTGCCGGGTTGGGAAGACTAAGAGATGAGACTATCTAAAGTATATAAACTGGAGAAACCATTTCCCTAAGTCCAAGTAACAGATTAGATTAGTTTAGAAAAATGTATGTTATTTATATTTGAGTTGTATAAGATTATTGAATCAATCAATGTACATGCAAAAACATTGATATTGAAACAAACACTTCCAAAAATCAACCTGCAATAGAGCATGCTGGGAAATATTATAATGATGGGTGTGGTTTTGTTTTAACGCTTATTATTAACACCAACTCCGGGGTTAATTTTACACCAATGAGTGTTAATTTATCACGTACAGAGCCAACACTAGAAATGTTACACTGAAAAATCGACACTAGGTAACACTGGCCAATTTGCTGTGTAGAACTGTGACTGAAGGCTGTGCGTGAGGATGTAGTTTACATAAAAATACCTTTATGTGGCTAAATTCCTATGTACCGGAAAAAATACAAGTTAAATGGGTTGTGCTGTAGCCAACAGCTTGCATATAAAGTGTGGGTATAGCCTCCATCACAGCTGTTTGGATTTTTTTTATAAATATGGAATGATTTTACTCACATAAAAACTGTGAATGGAAACATGGTTAGTGACAGTCACTGAATTAGCCCATGTCAGCAAATGTGTTTAGCTTGGTTTGTTAGTCTAGCGACCAGCTATCGAAACTTAGTAAGTAATCATGGTCAAATTGATTTGGTTAGTCACGCTAACTCAGATATCATATTAAAAACTGCAAACATTTCTCTCCAACCTATGGCAAAACGTGTAGAATTTTGACCTATTGTGGCCCTTCATGATGAGTTCTGGCGTTTTGTGGCCCCCACCCCCATCAAAGTTGCCCATCCCTGATGTAGGCCAGTGATTTGTTATGCACGAGTAACTTGTGTGCCACTAGCTTTCATTGGCATTTACAGTCCAATGCAGAGGAGGATGTGTGTTTGGACCCCAGCATGCATACTGGACTGGGCCTGGTCCCAGTTCCCCTATGGGCACTCCATGGGCCAAGACACCCTCCATCCTCAACCTTCCCCTCCTCCATCCTCCACTCACACCACATCTATGAATACAAGGGTCTTTATCAGGGCCAAGAAATAAAGATATTGTAAAACATGTTACAAAATTAAAATGGCCTTGTTAGGGTCACGCACAGACACGCAAATACACATACCATTAAATGGATGCGGAACATATCAGTTTTCTTAAATTGATTCGTGTGAAGTGCCTAAATCGGCTTGAAGTGGCTTGAGAGTGGGAAAGCATAATTTAACCTAACTAAAAGAATAAATATGCATTAAGCAAGATATTGTAAGCTCATCCCAGAATGATAAATGGCCTAAACCAATCACAGTCACATTAGGCACCATTATAGCGCACGAGTCGACACTAAATGCTGAACTGTATCACAAGTCAGTGAAACAGTGGTGCAATTTGCATACTGGAACAAAGCCAATGACCAGTGTCATTTTAGGTCATCTACCATAAGAATATGCAGAGCGTTGTGGAAAGTACAGAACGAGAATGCTTAACCATCCAAAATTCCTAGCTGTTTTCCAGCAAATATCAGACAAGGACATACACAGATTTGTATTTTATTTTTGACTCTCCTTTCTCTCACACAGTTTCCACGCCATCTCGTTCCTCTCAACAATCTTCTCATTGTCACACAGGAGGACATGGTTCAACAAGTGAATCGGGCCATGAATATTCACTTTCATTTCAGACTCCAGTAGGCATGAATAATCACTGATGTTGAGCCATGACTCACGTTTCCTGCTCTGTGTTGTGATGTTTTCGGTTCTCTTCGCTTTTTCCCCTCCGTGCTTTTCATTGCATGAAAATGGCTCGCGTCAAGCTTTCAACATGATACTAGCTATATCACCACAGATAGTCAACAACCACATGATTACGGCTTTATAAAAACAAAAAAAACATTGTGGTTATGAACAAAGACATTTAATAATGAAGCATTCCACAGATATACAGTGCATTCCTCATCAATCTACATACAATGGCCTCAAAATGACAATACAAAAACAGGTTTTTAGAAACGTTTGCAAATTTCTAAAGAATGAGAAAATGAAACATCACATTTACATACGTTTTCAGACCCTTTACTCAGTACTTTGTTGACGCACCTTTGGCAGCGACTACAGACTCAAGTTTTCTTGGGTATTATGCTACGAGCATGGCACACCTGTATTTGGGGAGTTTCTCCCATTATTCTCTGCAGATCCTCTCAAGCTCTGTCAGGTTGGATGGTGAGCATTGCTGCACAGCTATAGTGCGTTTGGAAAGTATTCAGACCCCTTGACCTTTTCCACATTTTCTTACCTTACATCCTTGTTCTAAAATTGATTAAATGATATTTTTTCCCCTCAATCTACACACAATGGCCCTTAATTACAAAGCAAAACCATTTTTGGGGAAAATTCTGCAAATGTATTAAAAATAAAAACTGAAATATCATATTTACATAAGTATTTAGACCCTTTACTCAGTACTTTGTTGAAGCATCTTTGGCAGCGGTTACAGCCTCGAGTCTTCTTGGGTATTATGCTACAAGCTTAGCACATCAGTATTTGGGGAGATTATTCTCTTCAGATCCTCTCAAGCTCTATCAGGTTGGCTGCAAAGCTATTTTCAGGTCTTAGGTTCAGATTGGGTTCAAGTACGGGACCTGGCTGGGCCACTCAAGGATATTCAGAGACTTGTCTTGAAACCACTCATGCGTTGTCTTGGCTGTGTGCTTAGGGTCGTTGTCTTGTTGGAAAGTGAACCTTCGACCCAGTCTGAGGTCCTTAGTGCTCTGAAGCAGGTTTTCATCATGGATCTCTCTGTACTTTGCTCCGTTCATCTTTCCCTCGATCCTGACTCGTCTCCCAGTCCCTGCCACTGAAAAGCATCCCCATAGCATGATGCTGCCACCACCACCATGCTTCACCGTAGGGATGGTGCCAGGTTTCCTCAAGACTTGAAGATTGGCATTCAGGCCAAAGAGTTCAATCTTGGTTTCATCATACCAGAGAACCTTGTTTCTCATGGTCTGAAAGGCTTTAGGTGTCTTTTGGCAAACTCCAAGCGGGCTGTCATGTGCCTTTTACTGATGAGTGCTGCAGAGATGATTGTCCTTCTGGAAGGTTCTCCCATCTCCACAGGGGAACTCTGGAGCTCTTTTAGAGTGACCATCTGGTTCTTGATCACCTGCCTGACCAAGGCCCTTCTCAGTTTGACTGGGCAGCCAGCTCTTGGAAGAGTCTTGGTGGTTCCAAATGTCTTTCATTTAAGAATGATGGAGGCCACTGTGTTCGTTGGGGACCTTGAATGCTGCAGACATTTTTTGGTACCCTTTCCCAGATCTGTACATCGACACAATCCTGTCTCGGAGCTCTACAGACAATTCCTTCGACCTCATGGCTTGCTTTTTGCTCTGACAGGCACTGTAAACTGTGGAACCTTATATAGACAGGTGTGTGCCTTTCTAAATCAGGTCCAATTAGTTGAATTTACCACAGGTGGACTCCAATCACGTTGTAGAAACATCTCAAGGATAATTAATGGAAACAGGATGTACCTGAGTTCAATTGCAAGTCTCATAGGAAAGGGGCTGAATAATTCTGTAAATAAAGTATTTCTGTTTTTTATTTGTAATACATTTGCAAAAATGTCTAAAAAACAGTTTTTCGCTTTGTCTTTAAGGTGTATTGTGTGTAGATTGACGAGAAAAAAATATTTAATACTATTTCAGCCACACCCGTTGCTGACAGGTGTATAAAACCAAGCACACAGCCATGCAATCTCCATAGACAAACATTGGCTAGAACGGCTTTACTGAAGAGCTCAGTGACTTTCAACGTGGCACTGTCATAGGATGCCACCTTTCCAACAAGTCAGTTCGTCAAATTTATGCCCTTATTGTGGAAGTGGAAACGTCAAGGAGCAACAACGGCTCAGCCACGAAGTGGTGGGCCACACAAGCTCACAGAACGGGACTGCCGAGTATTGAAAAAAATCGTCTGTCCAATGGAAGCAACGTCAGCAGAAGAACTGTCCGTCAGGAACTTCATGAAATGCATTTCCATGGTCAAGCAGCCGCACACAGGCCTGAGATCACCATGCGCAATGCCAAGTGTCAACAGGAGTGGTGTAAAGCTCACTGCCAATCGACTATGGAGCAGTGGAAGCACGTTCTCTGGAATGATGAATCACGCTTCAGCATCTGGTAGTCCGACAGACTAATCTGGGTTTGGCGGATGCCAGGAGAACACTACCTGCCCCAATGCAGGGTGCCAAATGTAAAGTTTGGTGGAGGAGGAATAATGGTCTGTTGCTGTTTTTCATGGTTTGACCTAGGCCCCTTAGTTCCAGTGAAGGGAAATCTTAACGCTACAGCATACAATGACATTCTAGACAATTCTGTGCTTTCAACTTTGTGGCAACAGTTTGGGGAAGACCCTTTCCTGTTTCAGCATGACAATACCCATGTGCACAAAGCGAGGTGCACACATAAATGGTTTGTCAAGATCTGTGGGGAAGAACTTGATTGGCCTGCACAGATCCCTGACCTCAACCCCACCGAACACCATTCGGATGAATTGGAACACTGACTGCGAGCCAGGCCGAATCGGCCAACATCAGTGGCCGACCTCACTAATGCTCTTGTGACTGAATGGAAACAAGTCCCTGCAGCGCATGTTCCAACATCTAGTGGAAAGCCTTCCCAGAAGAGTGAAGGCTATTTCAGTAGCAAAGGGGGTACCAACTCCATATTAATGCCCATGATTTTGGAATGAGATGTTCAGTGAGCAGGTGTCCACATACTTTTGGTCATGTAGAGTGTGTTCAGATATTCCAACATCTTAAAGGAGTGAACCAAACTAACTGAATACGAGAACAAAAGCAATTGGTTTCTCATCTTCTGTTCTTTTATTTAGAATTTTGAACACAAATTAATGTCAATAGATTTGCCTGTACTACATATTTCTTACAAATTATTCAGTGACTTCAATTTTGCCGTGGTGGAAGTCAATGGAACAGCATTTACCTGAGTCACAAATGTGTGTGTAATTGAGTCCTTAGGGAAAATAATTCAGCTTAACTACTGGAAATAACGTGTAAATTCAATACATTTCCTAATGAGCTCATTTGAGTTTGCTGCAATTATATCTGTAGTCTGGGTACAGATAGACATTCTGCGGCCGAGTTGAGGTAAATAAATTCACAGCCCTGTTGTATTCATTAAAATTAGCATATGGACCTGTCAACACTTCTCGGAGGCGCGTTGTAACAATGCCATTTAGCCCCACATCAAGCCATGCCATTGCAATGAATGCATGTGGTGGGTAAATGCCTCCCTACCCCCAGCGACATGGAGGACTGGGACTGGCAAGCATGCCTCTGATGCACAAAAGACCAAGCCTTTTTTACAGCCAGGCTCTGGCTCCTGACCAGAGGCCATCCACATCAACACAGTTTACACTCCACCATGGCTCTCAGCTACTGTCTCCTTCTGCTCCACGCCACTGCTGCTCTCTTCTCTGAACACAACAGACACAGCTAGAGAGAGGCCGAGGGTGAAGGAGGTAGGGAGGGAAGGAGGGAACGGAAGACCTGAGTGTGTGGTCAAGCTCAATGTGATTTTCTTATTGTTATTCAAAGCTTTTGCTATTGTCCTGGGATTTATTATGCTGCGTTTGTTAGGGTCTAGGTTTTCAATTCTTATATAGCCTATATAGGCCTAACTGTTTTAAGCAGGTACAACATTTGGGAATGATTTTTTTTTTTTCAAACGAAATATTAATAACCAATTGTGCCAGAATAAAATGAAAAGAGCTCTTTTGTTGTTGTTGTTTGTCACGTTTGAACCCTCCAGTGAAAACAGGTATTGTTACTCAGCGGAGCACAGCAGGCCTTGGTTTCATTGTTCTGCCAGGGTTTTAAAACAGGCTGCTAGTTATCAATACAACACAGACTATTCCAGTCACTCAGCTGTGCCTCTCGATACACTTCAGAACCTCGCATGCTGAACAGCCAGCCATGATCTCTCACAATTGGGCATCTTCACTGACAGATCCTTTCTTTCCAGATGGATTCATTTTTTAATCTGTTTCAAATGGATCGGCCAGGCCCGTGCCTAAGCACTGGGCTTCTTTTGACTCGTATATTATCTGACTGAACACTATTTCAATTAATTAAATCCCATTAGAGAATGCACCGTTGTATATATTGGTAGCTACTCCAGATTATGAGCTAATTAACCCTGAGATTTGCTTGTGAAAGAAGAAACGAAGCATCTGAATTCAGCCCTACAGAGGATGGGGGGGGGGGGGGGGGGCATGGTGAAGACAAGACATGGAGAAGTAGACGGTCCTATCTCGGTTGATCTCCCCACTCTGACTACCTGGAACAGAAAAGCAAAGGCCTTGGGCAGGCTTTGATATTTCAGCCGTTCGTCTGCTATGACCTGGACTATATCTAACAGACCTAGACTGGAGGTCGATGGGAATCAGAGGAGGAGGGGTGGAAGGAAGGAAGGAAAATAAAAAAGAAAGAAAGAATTAAAGAAATAAATGACACTTTTTTTTTTAAAACAAACTAACAGTCGACCCACTGGGCACAGACGTCAATTCAACGTCGATTCCACATCGTGGAAACAACGTTGATTCGACCAGTGTGTGCGCAGTGGGGAAACAAACGAACGAACGGACGAAAGAAAGTCTCTTGAAGATTTCCCTCCTCCGTCTCTCGTGCCCCTGTGGCGGCAGTATGGGAGAGATGTGGGAGACACAGGACACATAGCGGCCTCATTACAGACACCTTTGTCCAGTATTGTGTTCTATTACCGCTCCCTCCCCAGCATTAAAACCATTAGAAGCACCTTCATTGTGTCAGAGGCTGTATTAGAACATTACATGTTCACACCTCTGTAGGACAGCCTTTTAATGAGGATCCAGGGAGACTAATATAGTTTCTTCCCGCCCCTACTTTATGACATTAGCTATGAGCAATAATGAGCTGGGGGAGTGGAGATAAGGAAACAGATCCCCTCTTCTCTGGGTCTAAGGCAGTGTCTATCAGAAGACTACAGATATGTCACAACAATAAAACTGGGGGAATGAAAGCATGTGAATGCCAGTAAATAAATGATACAAGTGTTGTACCTGCGCCATACAAATGATCCACAGATTTAATAAGAGCAGGGTACACGCTCACTCAACGTGCTCAAGAGCTAATCTTCAACTTAGCTTAGTGTTCAAGCTCAACGATTTCAAAAGAAGCAAAACTTTGAGTGTAAGTGTGCGGTCAGAGCCAGAATGCATTGCGGTGACCATTCGGCTGTTGTATCTGACTGTAATCCAGACGCAACGGCTCCCCTCTGCAGTATCTCCCCCTTCTGATATCAAATATGAAAAAGAGACACAATATTTTCCAGTTAATATTAGAAAAATTACAAGTTATAGGTTGCTAACGAACTATGGACTCACGAAATCAGAGGCCAGAACAATGTTGCTGATCATTGCATTGTTGGGTTTGGAGTTTGCAAGAAAGGCATTTCACTGTACTTGTACTTGTGACATTAAAACTTGAAACCTGAAAAGGATAATACCAAAGCACACTATAGGGTTAGCTGTTGAGTCTAGCGAGGACAGGGGAGTTAAATGTTCTACCATGGGGCAAAACCTCACCAATGGTTTTGAATCAATCATCGCATTACATACAATTCTATTTAACAATCCTAGAACTGTAAATAAAGGGAAATAGGATGTTCATCCAAGGAACAAATCTGATTTCTGTCAGAGAATTCAACAGAGTTTTAACTCTGCTACTTCCCATTACAGCTTACAACGCTTTCCTGAAAACATTTTATTCTCATGTGAAGTAATACGGCCAAGCTCAAATTTCTCTCATCCCTTCAAGCGCAAAATATAAAAAGCCTAGGCTGCCACTACCTGATTCAATCAAGTGTGCTACAATGTATACCCATGGGCTACAGGGCGACTTGTATTTTAATTAATATTGTGATACCCTATTCTCAACGGCTAGGCCTGTGGCGTTCCGAGCTGCTTTTTCTTTTCTTTTCTTGTAAACCAACAAAGATGCTAGGAAGAAAAAATCATGGCAGTTTCTCCCTCATGCAAACTGCTTGTGATCTATAACACCATGAGCTCTGACTCTTTTGTGACTACAAGACATGTCAGGAAATGGGACGTCGTTTTAACAACAAACTGTGTTAGCTCCATAAATCAACGGTAGCAATTGATGAAAATGTAGAAAAGGTATGTTTGTCTTCTTCTTTACAAGATGTGGGCATTGAGCAAGCCCAGGGACATATTTGGTGGGAGGGAGAGGAGGGTGAAGAAGAAGAAGAAGAAGAAGAAGAAGAAGAAGAAGAAGAAGAAGAAGAAGAAGAAGAAGAAGAAGAAGAAGAAGAAGAAGAAGAAGAAGAAGAAGAAGAAGAAGAAGAAGAAGAAGAAGAAGAAGAAGAAGAAGAAGAAGAACAACAACAACAACAACAACAACAACAACAACAACAACAACAACAACAACAACAACAACAACAACAACAACAACAACAAGAACAAGAACAAGAACAAGAATAACTCAAGGAAGGATTTAAAAAAAGGAAGAGATTTGAAAGAAAGAAAGAAAGAGAAAGGAGGAGGGGAGAAAACCAGAAGTACAGTACATGGTGTGATAGTAACTTAATGTCTGGGGCTATTAACACAGAGACATGGCCGTGGGTGCCAAATTGTGAGGAATAACAAAAACAGTGAAGGGTAAAAAGCACGCATGTGTGGAGAGGTTGAACCGGAAGGAGCCCTGGGGGAGCCCTGGGGTATTGGGAGACGGGCTGTGTTCAACCTTTCTCTTTCTCCAGTCTCACGGAGTGCACCCAAAACAGATGTGACTTTTTTTAACTGCTTAAGTAATGACTCATTTCATATACTCTCATAAATGCATGTGTGTGATGGGAAAGTAAGCAGTAACATACCAATTGAAAACAGCCAACATGCTAAGAGAACATATGAAAACAGATTAAGTTCTGTAACTTGAACACAGGTATTTGACTTTGAACACAGTACGCCTTCCCACTCTTCACATAAAATGTTAAACATTCTGTGCATTACAGACGAATGTCAGTTGAATGATACAGTTATAAACATACAAACAGAGCTTGTTGTATAATAAATAAAGTAATCCATATATATATATATATCTTACTTATTTTCAACCCCATCTGTGACCAAACATTTTAATGACTTTGGATGAACGCTCCCAGAAAATCTAACATGATTATTCCAGCCTTGAAAGAACGGCTGTCTCCCTGCGCTCTGTCAAAAGGTCAATTATGGCCCCAAACCGCCATGCAGTGACAATGACCTGGAAGCAGTACTGATGACCCCACATCCAGGGGCCCCAAAGAGTTGATCATCTAACATGCACGCTGCCTGCAGCCATGGAAATCTGACATTTGTCCTTATTCAAATGAACACAAACAATATGCATCTCAGGCCTTTCCCTAACCTGTGCCAAACACAAGACATGGGGACCAGCAATCTATTTCCAAATGTCCTCCAAACATGTTTGAGTCTTTCCCTCCGAATAAAACTAACCAGCAATAACATTGATACAGAAGATACATGGTGCCAGTTTTTACACTTTGGAACTTAGGTTCTGGTTGGATTTGCTTATATCAGACAACGCTATGGGCGGATTTAATAAGCATTGAATGCAAAGTTATTTTCGCATAAATTTGGTAGCATATAGTATACTATTAACGGAATGCACACTTACAGCACAGCACTCACACTGTAGTGGGATAAATGTTGTCCACATTTACCACAGAGCTGGTAAAAATGGAGCAAATATACCACAGAGTGCTAGTGCCATAATACAGGTTTATACATAGTAAAGTGCCATAATACAGGTTTATACACAGTAGAGTGCCATAATACAAGTTTATACATAGTAAAGTGCCACAATACAGGTTTATATACAGTAAAGTGCTAGTGCCATAATACAGGTTTATACACAGTAGAGTGCCATAATACAAGTTTAGACATAGTAAAGTGCCACAATACAGGTTTATACACAGTAAAGTGCTAGTGCCATAATACAGGTTTATACACAGTAAAGTGCCATAATACAGGTTTATATACAGTATAGTGCTAGTGCCATAATACAGGTTTATACACAGTAAAGTGCCACAATACAGGTTTATACACAGTAAAGTGCTAGTGCCATAATACAGGTTTATACACAGTAAAGTGCTAGTGCCATAATACAGGTTTATACACAGTAAAGTGCTAGTGCCATAATACAGGTTTATACACAGTAAAGTGCTAGTGCCATAATACAGGTTTATACACAGTAAAATGCTAGAGCCATAATACAGGTTCATACACAGTAAAGTGCTAGTGCCATAATACAGGTTTATACACAGTAAAGTGCTAGTGCCATAATACAGGTTTATACACAGTAAAGTGCCACAATACAGGTTTATACACAGTAAAGTGCTAGTGCCATAATACAGGTTTATACACAGTAAAGTGCCACAATACAGGTTTATATACAGTAAAGTGCTAGTGCCATAATATAGGTTTATACACAGTAGAGTGCCATAATACAGGTTTATACACAGTAGAGTGCCATAATATAGGTTTATGCACAGTATAGTGTAATAATACAGGTTTCTCCACAGTAGAGTGCCATAATACAGGTTTCTACGCAGTAGAGTGCCATAATACAGGTTTATACACAGTATAGTGTCATAATACAGGTTTATACACAATAGAGTGCCATAATATAGGTTTATGCACAGTATAGTGTAATAATACAGGTTTCTCCACAGTAGAGTGCCATAATACAGGTTTCTACGCAGTAGAGTGCCATAATACAGGTTTATACACAGTAGAGTGCCATAATATAGGTTTATGCACAGTATAGTGTAATAATACAGGTTTCTCCACAGTAGAGTGCCATAATACAGGTTTCTACGCAGTAGAGTGCCATAATACAGGTTTATACACAGTATAGTGTCATAATACAGGTTTATACACAATAGAGTGCCATAATACAGGTTTCTACACAGTAAAGTGCCATGATACAGGTTTATACACAGTATAGTGTCGTAATACAGGTTTATACACAGTATAGTGTCATAATACAGGTTTATACACAGTATAGTGTCATAATACAGGTTTCTACACAGTAAAGTGCCATAATACAGGTTTATACACAGTAAAGTGCCATAATACAGGTTTATACACAGTAGAGTGCCATAATACAGGTTTATACACAGTAAAGTGTCATAATACAGGTTTATACACAGTAAAGTGTCCTAATACAGGTTTATACACCGTAGAGTGCCATAATACAGGTTTATACACAGTAAAGTGTCATAATACAGGTTTATACACAGTAAAGTGTCATAATACAGGTTTATACACAGTAAAGTGCCATAATACAGGTTTATATACAGTAAAATGCCATAATACAGGTTTATACACAGTAAAGTGCTAGTGCCATAATACAGGTTTATACACAGTAAAGTGTCATAATACAGGTTTATACACAGTAGAGTGCCATAATATAGGTTTATGCACAGTAACGTGCCATAATACAGGTTTATACATAGTAAAGTGCCATAATACAGGTTTATACACAGTAAAGTGCCATAATACAGGCTTATACACAGTAAAATGCTAGAGCCATAATACAGGTTTATACACAGTAAAGTGCTAGTGCCATAATACAGGTTCATACACAGTAAAGTGCTAGTGCCATAATACAGGTTTATACACAGTAAAGTGCTAGTGCCATAATACAGGTTTATACACAGTAAATTCCCTCTGAATTGCGTTTGCCCGGAGCATTACCTTCCACCGTAAATGTTTATCCATGTAGACTTCCCATCTCATGCTGTTTGTTCTCTGTGCTGAAGGTAAAGGGGTGGCTGATAACCATATGACACAGAGCAAGGGCTCTCGTGTCTTCGGGGCATTTCACAGAGCATGATCATGAAAAGGAGAAACATGGAGCAGACGGTGAAAGGTTGAGCATGGGACCGTATTTCTTCTGCACGTCAGTTCATTTCCTTTCCCTTTCCCCCTTTTGTCCCACATCACTGTTCTATTATGAGTCAGCCACATTGGCAACATCATACAAATCATTGTTTTGCTCACAAAATCTAATCATTACCCTCAAACGGAAAAATGGATAGCCAGTGAGCGGAATGTGGGGGAATTGTTATTTTTCACATTCTAATTCACATCACAAGGAACCCAAAAGAAACACATCTATCAGATTGGTTTGGCACCTTTCGCCCGCGGCGATGCAGCACACACTGGTATTAGTTTTAAATACAGATTGCTGGCAATAACACAGCAGAGGGGTCTCTGTCTGGTACACAAACCACAGCCAGGATTGCTTCATATAGCCGACTCTCTGTAAAAGTGAGACACCTTCAATCAAAAAGCTCAAATCAACATAGTTCTTTGGCTCTGTCAACTGTAAACTGTTATTGATCCCAACAAATTAAATTAGTTCACGCTGATCGATCGAACACATTATCTGTTTTTTTTCTCCAGTCTATTACTAGCAAGTGGAAACTCAAGAGGCATCAATAAATATAGCCGGGTCACCCAGGATAGATTCCCTCTGCAGCCAGAGGGCTGTAAAAACAGGTGGCCAAACATAAGCACTTGTACTTAAAGGTAATGGACCTGTATTGTGACTAAACGTTAAGTGCTCGAAGGTAGGACACAGGATGGAGCTCCGTAGCACCTCCAAGGTCTGTCTGCAGGCACTTGTGTTTTGTTTGTCTCTCTTTTTGCCCCCGCTAATATCTCTCTCTCACCCCTGTGTAAGCCTTCCAGCTGGCATGCTGCTGTGCTTGGCAGGTTGGGGGAACATGAGAATTAAACCTATATCGCACCAGCTACCAGTTCTCAAATATCAGCGGAGTCCAGCAGTTCACAAGGGACGAGTGGGAGGAAAGCGTGTCAACGGTAAAAAAAAAACGAACAGTTCATCCTGGCAGAGCTTCACTGAGCTGTTCATAAAGTTTTCATAAGAACGTGTGCGCGCACTGCACATCCTTCACAAGCATTTTTCAAAGATGGATTACATGGATGGAGCCATCAGACCCATAACTAATGTGTGTGCTCTAATTCATGGACAAACGTGCTGGTAGAGTTGCTGGAAAGGCACAGGCAGGACAGGTAATGGTTTCTCCAGAATACAGTAGGAGGAGGGGGAATAGTGACTCTCCATAATTCCTGTCACTAACAGGCTTAGCGTTTCATCCTTTCATTACCAACATTCTGAACTGCTACAGTAAACCCTCTGCCACCTCTACTGCACTGACCAGACAGGGAAAAGCATGATGTTGTTCTGTAACCCCACTAAAGCAGCCTTCTCAACTATTGGGTGCCCCCCTGCCCCCCTTTCAGTACAACCATGGCTCATGGCCCAGAAATGCATTCATTCCCTTCTTCTAAACAAACACAAGCCGTTCAACCCAAATATCAATAGTATCAAAGTCATTCATACAGTACTAGTAAAACTAAAGGTTGGGGGTGAGTTTTATCCTATAAAAACACGATTCAGTTGACATTCTTATGAAATTCCATAGGACTCTTTGTGATCATGACCTCTTCAATACCTGAATGAGCTTAAAGACAGATCCAGATACTGTAAACAAAGAGATACAGACTATACCACAGGAAATGACACGTTTGGCTGACATGACACCATAAAAGGTGCCTTTGCCTGGTGCCTGAGAAGAACTGTGGTGTAATTGTTCCATCCTTAGTAAAAAAAAAAGCTGTCCAATGTTCTCGATACTCTCTGTCTAGGTCAACTGAAATAAAACCCTTCGACCATGTTAAGAAGCCTTGCCTGAACTTAACCCGAAACTATCTTCTTCAGTCCTGTTGCATTTCCTCTGGATACCAGGAGAAGAGTGACACCTTGTCCACAAACCAAATGGAGACTTCTAGAAATATGACTATCCGCCCCTCCACTGTGATAGAGCAAGGCTGATAAGTCCTTTATTATGGAAAATTATTTTAAACAGCGTAAAATGTTGGAGGCTCAGTTTTTTCCCGTGTTTCTGCCACTATCACTCCAGCTATTGATAAGATGTCTAAATTTATTGCGGAATAATTCTGCAGGAAAAGAGATAAAAGGTTGCTGAATAAAATATGAGGTGAAGGCTGTAAATTGTTGCAATGCATATCATCTCATTCAAATGTAGGACGCAATTACCATCTGCTACACTCATCAGTTCCCTCCTTTATGACTTAATTATATGTTTAATGCTATCAGATCAAGGAAAGGGCAAAACAGATGAATGAGGGAGAAAGAGAGAAGATTCCGCAACAAGACAAAAGGCAGATGAAAAGTAACAAAAATAATGGAATTGATCTCATTTACCGGGAAATGGAAGAAAAGTTAATTTAGATACAATGTTCCCTAATCTTCTTTGCCATTGTGAGATAATAAAGAAGCGTGTTTGCCAATAGGTCTCATACAAATTGAACAAAAGGAGTCAAGTTCCTCAAAACACGCTGTCTCCGCACAGTCATTTCTAAAGTATTGTGACGGTGCGAACGTTTTCAAAACGTTGTGTGATCACTGGCAAGGACCAGTCTGGTGCGAATCTCTCATTAGCATCAGTGCACGATTTAGGTAAAAGTCGGTTACAATGCTAAACTTAATTTAACTCTCTCACTGATGGACAGCCTTAAATAAAAGTCCAATGTAGACCTTTTTTTTCCTCAATATCAAATCTTCTGGCTAACAATTCAGTTTTTTTTGTATCACTTTGGATCAATTTTCACATGTATGTGGTACATTTTCACAACTCTAAGCACAACAATCTAAACTGGCTCGTTTCAAAACATGGCACATTTTCAATTGACTAAAGCAAAACAAATCAAATTCACAAAGTCACTTGTTCGCTGCACCAAAATGATTCTTTCAATTTGGATGCATATTCTGCTTCTCAAAATGCAATATTCACTTTACTTTTGATATGATGTTCTTGCCATTTGTTAACAATGCAATGAACGATCACTTAGTCAAACTGCTCAAAACTGATTCAGTAACTTCTGAACCAAAATGATGTATTGGCTAGTTAACATGTATAGTTTAATAACTGCTGAACACTGTAAATTGATAAATAAATGTATCAATTTGACATCAATTTATGTTGGAAGGTAAAACCAAATTCATAATGGATGTGGCTGTAAATACTAGCTCATTCTCCATCAGCCAGTGTGCTTCAATAGGACAAAGTGGAAAGAGTTCCTATTAACTGCCATTTGGAATTCTAATGTAACGTACAATGCACCGCTGAAATGCCTGGGTTGTACATAACAATATTCCACTCATTATCTGAATTTCATTGATTGAGCATAGATTGGCGTCGCACACATCGCTCACCCCTGAGTCAATAATGCCAAATCAAAAGTTGTCTGTGAAATACAATGACAGCGTTTTGTTGTAAGCTGATGAATTTCAAGGAGGCAGATCAGTTGACATGTCAAGTAGAAAAGGCGATCTTGTACAATGTTGCATTGGGCAGTAATGGCATAAAACACTGTGCTCAACCAGCACTTGAAAAAGAACACTTTGGAAATGTGTATCTTGTATTTTTTGCTATTTGATTAAATGGTAAAGTTAGTTAAAATTACTAAATGGGGACTAAACAAAATGTTGTCATTGTATTTCACAGACAACTTTGATTTGGCATTATTGACTCAGGGGTGAGAGATGTGTGCAACGCCAATCTATGCACAGGCAAAGGTTCTGAACATAATATAGGGGATATTATAAGTGTTATCAGTTTAGAGTTTTGCACTTCTCATTGATGAACATTTAAGGAGAGGCAGCGCGACGAGATTTCAATTTATGTAATATGTACATAAACTTTTCAATTTACATGACATCCTTGCCTTACCTTTCATTGTGGATGGCAACGTGACATTCTTGCTCTGCAGCTCCAAACTTACAGTAAATATCATTAGCCATTGACTGGCCAGTAACATTTTATTTTTATTGAACCTTAATTTAACATACATTAAGCTTGCAAAGTATTCAACAATGTGAGCAACTTTTCCTCTAAAACATATTAGCTAATGCAACCAAGCCACATCACACTCTTGAAAAATGTAACATTTCACATGCAGGTGCAGACAATTAAAGGGTTAATTTTCTTATTCATACACGCATCAGCTAAATGTAGCTTGCAAGGTAATAACGCAGGTAGCATGCTAGCTAAATGGGTTAGTATATGAAGCATTAACGTTTAATCCCTCTCATAAGAATATAAAACTACAGTTTCAGTATATTAAAGTTACCTTTGAACAAACCAGACTTTATTTGATCAATATCATGGAAGTCATTAAATGAGGTGAACGCAAAATTGTGACTGAAAACGTTGATCATTCCCTAAGTTGATCAGCTTTTTGCTGCATTTGCCTGGGCGGTGGCTTAGACCAACCAAAGGGGGGAAACATTGTTGAACTATGGCGACAATTTCAGGTTCTAACTGCAATTTCAGGTGAAAACTCAAGTCTCAAATATAATTCAAATGTCTATACATTTCAGCTGTTTCAAAAACTATGTCTCCTATTCGTATTTTTACTGTATGAACGTTGGGCTCAACGAGACAATTCTGTTTACACTGCTCTGCTTAGAAGGGAGCAACTGTCAGGGTAGTGTCGTGATCGACCACTGGAGGTAGCCTTCGAGACCTGAGAAATAGTTTACATTACAGTAATGTCTCTCGAGAATCGATACCTATCGAGAATCTCTCAAGAAACTGCCTTTAATTCTCGTCAATGAGAATAGACCCCTTAGAGTTTTGAAAATATACCACATACATAAGAAAATTGTGCCAAAGTGATTGAAAAATATTGGGAATACCTTACTGTGATTGTTTTCTATTAAAATCATCAAAAAGAAACTAAATAGCTTTTTAAACAAAACAGCAATTTCTCAAGAAAAAATGTAGCTAGGTCTGTCTGGGAGTGTTCTTATTGGGGAGGGGAAAACTGAAACTAGCTGTTATTGGCAGAGAGGTTTGGAACTCTATTTCTTATTTGTCTATTAACACATTTCCCAACTGGTGATGTCACCAGGCAGGCCAAAACTCAACCCCACCAAAACAGGACATTTCAGGAGGTCATTTCAAACAGCTCTTACACTAAAAGGGCATTATCATAATTGTCTCCGTTTCACAGTATTAATCCAACCTCATAGTGTGGAAATATATAAAACACAGGAATATCACGTTTTTGACTGCACCGGGCCTTTAAGAAATCAGTCTATATATCCTTATACATAAAAATCAGTCATAGTAATTGGAAATACTTAGCAGTATTTATGATAAGCATTGGCTTATTGATGATACACTGTCCATATATTTAGGCAGATCACATCTTTTTACTTGTGTTTTTATATTGTGTGACATCCCATCCTATGATGTGTCTGCTTATGTAACAGCATGTTCAAATAAACCTAAACCAAACTCACACCCCGAATTGGCTAAAACTTTGTTTGGATGCACGTGGAGTCCAAACGGCTAAAGGGGTATGTGGCTGTCTGGCCAGTGGGCATCCCAGGTGCCAGCAGGCTCCATGTCCTAACTGTGTACCTTTGGCCAGAACTCATTACAGCTTGACATTTAGGACTCACTGCCCATGCCAAGTCAGCCCACTGGATTGAGACAAATTATGTAGTTATTTTTTATGTCACACATTAACTCATGTCCAGTGGGAGCCACATTTGCATCACCTTCATATCACCTGGTTAAAGGAAATGGATTTGACCATGGTGTTATGCTTCTTGCCTCCTTCTCTGGATGATGTATGTGAAGTTTTATTCACATAAGCTGACTAAATACTGTGTCCTGTCAGCCACATTCCCTGTGTCCGGGAAGCAGCCCCTAAGAATGGTAAATTCCTGCTGTCATGTGACGAACCCTATAGAATCAGAGCAATGAACTAGTGATGCACATTAAGCGGTCACGTATCGTTAAAACTCATCTTTGTAAGAAGGCAACCGAATATTCAACGTTAATATTTTTTAAATATGACTGACAAGTTGTTCAACTTTACCCGAGGAAAATGTGATGATGTTCCCCCAAAATAAGAAATAAAAGAGAGACATAAGAAATCGAATGAACAAAAATGCATTTAATTGATTCTCCTCTGACAGCATAACCTATATTCTATCTTCAATTACATCATCTTCATCTAAGTATAATGATAATGAATATGTTTGACCATTCTACATTTTGAAACTAGTCCAACTATTCATATGAAGACAGAGGACTGAGACGACAGAACGAGACAGATTTCTTTGAAAACATCTTCATTTTTATATTTTAATGGGTTACAATGGGACTATGATTTGTCTAACAAAGTGCTGGAATTTCTCATAAAAGGTAGGGGTTGGATTTTGGACCACTCAACCAAAAGAAAGAACACGAAAAGCACAAAAGCTCCATCTTGTGGTGTGAAATGAGAATGTAACGTCAGAACAAACCAGTAGGCTACATTCCCAGATACTCTATTGTGAGGGGATACTACTGTGAGTAGTCTGGATACTATACTAAGCCTCTGATAATATAATTATTAGAACTATCAGTAGTCAGCAAGTGGAAAAATACTACATGCAGGTAAAATATTGTTTCATGTCAATCTGTGAGATTGAGTACAGGAAACTATTGTGGGACCTGATACCAATGATAATATTCTTGCACACAAGAAATAACAAAATGAATGAAAAGAGCACGTGTGCAGGAGAGGTTTAAAAAGGTGAAAGCGTTGTAAGGCACCTCCCCCTTTCAAATGTTTATAGAACAAAAACAATTGATGCAAACGAATTAGGCTAATTAACTGGGAATCTAATATCCCCACCCCACCCCCCCGGGAGCAAAAAAAGTTATCATATGTAACGGACCCATGTGAGTTGTGAATGATATGGCAGACAATGTTCTGCCTGGTTGAAGGCCTAGTTTCATCATTATGAAGGCCTATATTGCACATAAGGAAATCAGTCAATTGAAATGTATAAATTAGGCCCTAATCTATGGATTTCATCTGATGAAACATGGGACCAGCACTTGCATGTTGCGTTTATATTTTTGTCCAGTGTATATGAAACGCTTAATGGCTGATTAAAGCCAGACAACCACTGTACTGGTAGATATGCAGGAGATGTACAGTCTCTTGAGTTGACAGTCATTAAGTAAACTATCCCAGTGCTTAGTTAAGAGATAGACTGATAACTAAAAATTTTGTCTGGATCATTTATCTGACTTGTACATTGTTAGGGGAATTTGAGATAATAGACCATTAAACGAAGCTGGAGTAAAAACCCAGTTGATGCATGTGCCATGTACATTTTTCACACAAATGGAAAATATGATACAAAGAGAAAAAGGGAAGTAATTGATTTAAAATTAATTGTGCAAAGGTCTCCCTGATGGGTACCATCTGTCAAAACAAGCTGTACGTTCAGTAAATCTAATCATAATGAATTAAACGGCTAACAAATTACATACATCATAGTTAACACAGGGAGAAACTACTGCAATGAACTGTTATGAAACAAATTAGGTTAAACAATGAAAGAAAATGACATCACATAAACTAAATATTACACTCATTTCCGCAAGCCATATCTCTTAATGAATTCTCTAATTAATTTAATTCACACATTGTGCATAATTTGACACTGAAAATGTCAGTGGGTCAGACTTAACCATATTCTTACTGGCTGTCTGTTTCAACAAGAGACATATTAGCAAAACATGACCTCTATGTAAATTACAGAGACCAACTGTTGTCATTTTAATTCCAAGGTCTGATTAGCATGTCCTAAAGATATCATTTTATATTTTTTTTTACATTTGACACATGCCAGTGCCAAATTAAGAGCTTCGGTAATGTTTTGTGCATAATCCCTCTCAGTTTTAAAGAAAATGCCTACCAGTAAACAAGGACAACTTAGAGCATATCCAGAATTTAGTACTGTACCTTTCCCTATAACACAACATAGACTGTATATTCACCTTGAACCAAAAGGGCAATCTATCCCCCAATAATCACTGCATGTTTGTGGGTGCCGCAATAAAAAATAATAATGAATACATGAATAACTTGTCCAATGAATAGGACATATAAACTGACACATGCATTGTGAGGCTTCAGGGCTTTCCTGGGACCAATCATTTAGCCAAGCCACTAATGAAAGCCCATGTACTGTGGGTTAAGGGCCAGGGGCGGATTGGCCATCTGGCAATTCTGGCAAATGCCAGATGGGCTGGACCATTTGTGTGTCTGGTCGAAATTGACACAGACACACAAATATTTTTTTATATCGAAATAAAAGATGAAAAAGGCAGACTGTGGGCCTGTTAAGACTTCGTAAAAAAAAAATGTTTTTAAACATGCTCAATTTCTCTGTAATACTAATCGATAGTGAGACTGGCTGATCAGTGCAATTGACCCTTCTCGATCAGTGGGAAATGGAAGGATGAGCCGGCCTGGTTTTCTGATAGGCTGAGCTGATGGCACGGGAACATACATTCAAAGTCAATCGCGGTATCAGAGTGCATTATCCTCATGATTCTTGAACTGAAAGTGTCTGCCCCTGTGCCTGTTTCACTGTGCTGATCGAGCCACTCTCCTTTCTCCCGTTGTGCTTAATTGAAAAATGGGTTATTCTGATCGTATAACATTTCTACATGCAATTCGGGAAAACACAGCTTTGGAAGCTTCTTCCCCTTGTCTCAGTCAAAGAGAGGGGGTCGCAGCTTTCTGTAGGTATAATTTTTATTTCTCAACTTTCAATATTCAGCTCAGTTGCAACTATATTACAACAAAGATATGATATGGCTTTGAGATATGGAGTGGTGCGGGAATAGGCCTATAGTTCTCATGGGTAGTAGCCTACAACTGCAAAGTTTCTTTAGGACATTACATTTACTGTTGGATGAATGCATGGCCACTAGCAGTGGGTAGTCCATTATATTTACATTTATCAATCTAGTTCATGAGTTTTGATTTTCCACTTCCTCAGAGGTGGAACCCCAAATTAATTAGCCTATGATATTAGTTAGTGCACATAAAGATGGCATTCATTTTTATTGAACAAAACAAAAATCTGGAAATTCTGGAGTCCTATTTCGAGAGTAAACTATAGCAACTATAGTGTAATTATCAACCTAAAATTCATGCCAATCACTGGATAAAGTTGCACGTCAAAATGTGTTGAGTCATGCATTCCTGCTTGGATGTGTAAGATTAAACAACTTATGTCTTGAATAGCTCAGGAGTTTATTTATTACACTTCTTAATAAAGCACTATAAATTACTATATAAGATGATATGACTGGTGCCACCAACTGTAAAAGTGAGTGGCACCAGTGACACCAAGGGAAAATGTTAGTCTGGAGCGCTGTACTAATTAACAGTTACAGGAGGTGTTGATTCAGGGGAAAACTTATGACAGGCACTAATTTGCAATATAGCCAAAGTCGTTACCTTGCCTTTTATAACATATAAAGCTTAAGCAGAAAGGCAGAAAGTCAGACAGATAGTGAAATGGACTGGAGTGGATAAAAATGCCAGGGTCTAATTCTTATCCAAGTCCGCTCCTGCTAAGAGCAGCAACCAGGAGAGACAACACAACAAGCTTAAGCAGAAAGGCAGACAGACAGTGAAATGGACTGGTGTGGATAAAAATGCCAGGGCCTAATTCTTATCCCAGTCCGCTCCTGCTAAGAGCAGCAACCAGGAGAGACAACACAACAAGCTTAAGCAGAAAGGCAGACAGACAGTGAAATGGACTGGTGTGGATAAAAATGCCAGGGCCTAATTCTTATCCCAGTCCGCTCCTGCTAAGAGCAGCAACCAGGGGAGACAACACAACACCCATCTTGCCTTGCCTCCCCGCGCTCTCTCTCTCTCTCTCCAAATGTTCGTGACACTTAATGGTCTAGTTGGACCCAATAAGGCTCCTAAGAGATGCCTGGTGAAGAAGTATTAACTCTCGTTTGAACAATGTGGCAAAATGTATAACACCCTAAATGTATTATTTTTCATTAGATGGTCATAAACAATATCTAGTAATGCTGCATAGTTCTAGAAAGGTCTGGAACTCACCTTTCTGATAAAAATGTATATTCATGTATTAGGTGTAATCACTTTTGAGGAAACAAGCTCAAGTGCAAAAATTATGAAAATATAAAAAATCAAATATGATTATTTTCAATTCAACACAAGTGAAGAAATAGGGCTTGGAATTACTGAAATGCTCTCTAAACATTGTACACACGCGTTACTATAAGAGTTTCTCTTTCGTATAACTGTTAAAAAATTATATGATCATAGTTAGTGAAATTTAGCAAATGTGGCCCCATTTCATGTAACTGATGACAGAGCATTTTCTGCCAAACCTCCTCTGAGTGACGCACTGACACTATTTTAATGCCTGTGGACTCGTTACAACTTCAACTTTACGATAGAAATGATTTCGTCCCGTTGTGACCAAGAGAAAGTGGTTGTGTTTTAGTGCTACAAAATTATTTTGTATTTTTTTCATGTTGGGAACTCATAATCCGACTAAGAATATCACAGCAAATTGAAACCAGCTAGACCGGCTCCGTCGTTCAGAGGGAGGACAAATCGATTCTTTGTTTGGATAGGCTAGAAAATGTTACGCATCACTCCATATGCAAATGCAGGGTGTGAAACCCGACACAACATTCTAATATCCTTAATGTTCTTCGTAGAACCTTAGGGCACTTGAACTCTAAAAAAGTAAAGGTTCCTGGAGGATCCTTTAGGGCAATGGTTACCAAACTTTTTATAGTCCCATACCCCTTCAAATATTCAACCTCCAGCTGTTTACCCCCTCTGGCACCAGGGTCAGCGCACTCTCAAATTCAGTTTTTTTCCGTCATTGTCAGCCTGCCACACACACACTATGCAATACATTTATGAACATTTATTAAACATAAGAATGAGTGTGAGTTTTTGTAAACGCGGCTCATGGGAATTGACAAATAGCTCTTATAGGACCAGGGCACAAATAATAATATAATAATAATCAATAATTTTGGTTTTTATTTGACCATCTTACATATAAAACCTTATTTGTTCATTGAAAATTGTGAATAACTGACCACAGGTTAATGAGAAGGGTGTGCTTGAAAGGATGCACATAACTCTGCAATGTTGGGTTGTATTGGAGAGAGTCTCAGTTTTAAAACATTTTCCACACACAGTCTGTGCCTGTATTTAGTTTTCATGCTAGTGAGGGCCAAGAATCCACTCTCACATAGGTATGTGGTTGCAAAGGGTATCAATGTCTTAACAGCTCGATTTGCCAAGGCAGGATACTTTGAGTACAGCCCAATCCAGAAATCTGGCAGTGGCTTCTGATCAATTTCCATTTTCACAGAACTGTTTGTTGCAATTTCGATGAGGCTCTCTTGTTCAGATATTGGTAAGTGGACTGGAGGCAGGGCATGAAAGGGATAATGAATCCAGTTGTTTGTGTTATCCGTTTCGGGAAAGTAACTTGTGTAATTGCGAACCCAACTCATTTAGGTGCTTCGCTATATCACATTTGACATTGTCCCTAAGCTTGAGTTCATTTGCACACAAAAAAATCATACAATGATGGAAAGACCTGTGTGTTCTCCTTGTTAACGCAGACAGAGAAGAGCTCCAACTTCTTAATCAAAGTCTCAATTTTGTCCAGCACATTGAATATAGTTGAGGAGAATCCCTGTAATCCTAGATTCAGATCATTCAGGCGAGAAAAAACATCACTCAGGGGCCTTGCTTTAATTAACAAAGTTAACCATTTTCACTGTAGTCTCCAAAACGTCTTTCAAGCTGTCAGGCATTCCCTTGGCAGCAAGAGCTTCTCGGTGGATGCTGCAGTGTACCCAAGTGGGGTCGGGAGCAACTGCTTGCACAAGCGTTACCACTCCACTATGTCTCCCTGTCATGGCCTTTGCGCCATCAGTACAGATACCAACATGAGCAGCATTTGGCTACATACGGATCGTTAGTGGAAAATATTTAAAAAATATATAAATGGACTGTTTGAAAATGTGAAGAAGAAAATGTTAAAAAATAATTGTTATTTATTATATGATATTTATTATTTTTATCCCATTTGGGAATACCTGCTTTAGGGGTTTTTCAAAGAAACCAATAAAAGGACCCCTTTTAATGGATCCTCGAAGAACATTTGAAAAAACTTTTGAGGTACATTTTTTAACTACCCCCCCACATTATTATTAAAAAATGTACCTCAAAAGTTTTTTCAAATGTTCTTCGAGGATCCATTAAAAGGGGTCCTTTTATTGGTTTCTTTGAAAAACCCCTAAAGCAGGTATTCCCAAATGGGATAAAAATAATAAATATCATATAATAAATAACAATTATTTTTTAACATTTTCTTCTTCACATTTTCAAACAGTCCATGCATAACAATAACAACAATAACACAATATTTTAATTCTCAGTGTTTATTATGATTTTAGAGGCAAAGCATAATAAAAAAATCTAAATATGAGGTAAACTCCCAGCAGAGCCCCAAGTCCAATGGGTATATCCTCTGGCTTGTTGATGTTAATGTGTTGATGTTCTCCGTATCCATAGCCAGAATGATTTTGCAGTGCATGATCATCAAACAGGTTTCCTGTTGTAATTCATCAGAGATATAGGGAGGGTGATGTCCGTGAATTAAAACAATTAGAATTATACAGATGTTTAAAGACGCTAATGACCCTCTGTGGCTAAGTCATGCTGATGCAATTTACTTTAGGGGAATCCAGCATCCTAACAGTGCACTGTGCACCCGCTAAATTTACTTTCCAATTCACAAGAGGTTGAAACCAGATAACTGTATATAATGATGAGATTACATTTTACCTTTATTTAACTAGGCAAGTCAGTTAACAGCAAATTATTATTTACAATGACGGCCGCCCGCGGCCAAGCCCTGACCGGGACGCTGGGATAATTGGGCACCGCTCTAAGGGACTCCCAATCACGGTCTGGAATTGAACCAGGTCTGTAGTGCCACCTCTAGCACTAAGATGCAGTGCCTTAGACCGCTAGCCCAGTATCAGATACATGGTCTACACATACTGAGACAGAGAGGCGCTGTTTCGCTCGCTCGGATGCTTCAACTGCGATGTATGCTTTTTTTCTGTCCGGGCGCGTCTTGGTCAAATAAATTATCAATATTTCAATGTTTTATTTGAACGGGCAAGGAGGACCTGGCCCGCCCATAACGCTGGACCTGGGCCACACCCTCTTCCACGCCACCTTTCCTGTGCACTGAAACGGTTTGCATACAATTAAGCTATCTGTCCAATCACTGTGTGTGCTCTCAAAGTGCAAAGTTGAAATGTGTCGTAGACGGGAGGTACTTCCACGACAGAATAGGGGTAAATGTGGCTAAGAATTGAATGGATGTCTGTGGTTTTCGCATTCTCTTCAAGGAAATTATGTAATTTCTCATTCAAAGACATTAGTAGAGGGCAAGTAACAGAATGCAAGCTAATTGCATTGCATTCCCAGAAAAGTGGACAGCGCATGGATAAGCTACTTGATACATTGTAACATTCAGGGAAGTAAATGGACAGCATGGAATTTCACAAGTAAGTTTTACTGATACATTTTTCGCGTTATTGTTTATGGGTTTTTTTTGCTACAGAATGCACACTAGTTCAATGAAGGATATTTGACAGAAGATTCCCGAAAGTAGTTTGGCCAAAGCAATCTTCTCGGCGTAGAATGCCACGCAGGCAATAGCCTACTACTACTACTACTACCCAAACTAAAGAAACGAAGTTGAATGGGGGTTGATAAGTAGGCTATGACCCGCGAATGCATTAATAAGATACTGTGACATTATATCTAGATTTAGGCCAACTAAAATGAGGGCGATAAAGATAAGGAAATACTTTAGGGGTAGTGGGAGGGTACTTGCATTTGTTTTCATTGCATCTATTATTTGGCTGCTGTTCGACATGGCAGCGCTTCGCCTGTCATTAAATGACGTTAACAGCCAACTTTTAAAAGAAAGCGTAGTGAAGGAAAGGCAGGCTGTCAGACAGCAGGCCACGAAACGTACTAAGTTAGTGCATAGGGGGTTTAAAAATCCAGTACAGAGAGTAGACTTGGACCTGGACGAGGCAGGTAATAAAGATCCACTCCAGGATGAAAATAAAGTCCTTGAAGTGTACAGGAAGCGAGGACCCGCTGTCAAAAATGACCCACAGTTTATGGACAAAGTAAACTCGCATGAGCAACAAGGAGGGAATGCCCAACCAAAGTTAGAACGTGCTGTCATCTTTAAGCATAACCAAATCGAGCCTGTGCATCATGTCACAGTACACTTGAGTGTGCCTTTGAATACGAAAGCGCCTGTCAAAGATCCTTTGCCCGTCAAAGATGTGTCAAAAAAGGCAGTAGACTTGGTGCTGGAGGATGGGAAAGTAGGACCTACGGAGAGGGATAAGATTGTGGCATTCCCTGCAGCAGTAGGCTCAAACTTTACCAAAGTGCCACCTGGTGTTCAGGAAGGAAAACATGTTGAAACGCCTGCCTCAAAAAATACAGGAGAGAACCAAGAGGGAAATATAGACCTACTGCAAAAAGGCAAAGAAAATATTGACTCCAAGACACAGAAGAAAGTCAAAAACTCACTTGAGCCTGGCAAACAAGAAAGCTTTATTAAAGACAAAGTTGCAGTGGACTACACAGTTAAACCTGTCAAAAATGATGTACTAAAAGGAGAAGAGGTGATTGTCAACAAAGAGGACAAACAGATCAATGAGCTTGATAAAGGTAACCCTGAAGCCCTAAAGGAGTCCTTACCACCTACAGCAAAGCCAAAACGCCAACAAGGAGTTCCCACAAATTCCACAGTTGTTCGAAACACAGGCGTCCACAAAGTGCTGGCATTAGACATGACCCAAGCGCCTAGAGATGCCAACGCAATTGGGCAATTTGGGCAAGCAGCCATGGTGCCCAGTGACAAAGAGCAGGAGGTGAGGAACCGTTGGAATGAGGGCCATTTCAACGTCTACTTGAGTGACCAGATCCCTGTGGACAGAGCCATCCCAGACACCAGACCTCATACGTGAGTCACACTGTTGCCTGGACCACACCATGATTACTTACTCACCCCCACACTCCTGTCACTCATACAGTATACTAATGGTTAGTGTTAAGTAACCTCTCTTTCCATTGTTGTTCTCCAGGTGTTCTGAGAGTGTGGTCCATGATTACTTGCCCACCACCAGTGTGATATTCTGCTTTGTGGACGAGGTGTGGTCCACTTTGCTCCGGTCTGTCCACAGTGTCCTCAACCGGTCTCCACCACACCTTCTCAAAGAGATCATCCTGGTGGATGACTTTAGTGCCAAAGGTAAGAATGGGGAAAGGCTATAGAATTGTTTAGATGTACAGTACCAGTCAAAAGCATGGACACCTACTCATTCAAGGTTTTTTAAATGTATTTTTACTGTCTTCTATGTTGTAGAATAATAGTGAAGACTTATAAAATATGAAATAACACATGGAATCATGTAGTAACCAAAAAATGAAAATATATGGTAGATTCTTCAAAGTAGCCACCCTTTGCCTTGATGACAGCTTTATGCACTCTTGGCATTCTCTCAACCAGCTTCACCTGGAATGCTTTTCCAACAGTCTTGAAGGAGTTCCCACATATGCTGAGCTCTTGTTGGCTGCTTTTCCTTCACTCTGCGGTCCAACTCATCCCAAACCATCTCAATTGGGTTGAGGTCGGGTGATTGTGGAGGCCAGGTCACCTGATGCAGCACTCATCACTCTCCTTCTTGGTCAAATAGCCTTTGTACAGCCTTTACATTGTCCTGTTGAAAAACAAATGATAGTCCCACTAAGCGCAACCAGATGGGATGGCGTATCACTGCAGAATGCCGTGGTAGCCATGCTGGTTAAGTGTGCCTTGAATTCTAAATAAATCAGACGTATCACCAGCAAAGCATCATCACACCACCTCCTCCATGCTTCACAGTGGGAACCACACATGCAGAGATCATCCGTTCACCTACTCTGCGTCTCACAAAGACACAGCGGTTGGAACCAAAAATCTCATTCTCAAATCAAAGGACACAATTCCACTGGTCTAATGTCCATTGCTCGTGTTTCTTGGCCCAAGCAAGTCTCTTCTTATTATTGGTGTCCTTTTAGTAGTGGTTTCTTTGCAGCAATTTGACTATGAAGGCCTGATTCACACTGTCTCCTCGGAACTGTTGATGTCTAGTACTTGAACTCTGTGAAGCAGTTATTTGGGCTGCAATTTCTGAGGCTGGTAACTCTAATGAACTTATCCTCTGCAGCAGAGGTAACTCTAGGTCTTCCTTTCCTGTGGCGGTCCTCATGAGAGCCAGTTTCATTAAAGCGTTTGATGGTTTTTGCTACTGCACTTGAAGAAACTTTCAAAGTTCTTGAAATGTTCCGCATTGACTGACCTTCATGTCTTAAAGTAATGGACTGTCGTTTCTCGTTGCTTATTTGAGCTGTTCTTGCCATAATATGAACTTGGTCTTTTACCAAATAGAGCTATTTTCTGTATACCAACCCTAACTTGTCACAACACAACTGATTGGCTCAAAAGCATTAAGGAAAGAAATTCCACCAATTTAACTTTTAACAAGGCACACCTGTTAATTGAAATGCATTCCAGGTGACTACCTCCTGAAGCTGGTTGAGAGAATGCCAAGAGTGCAAAGCTGTCATCAATGCAACGGTTGCCTACTTTGAAGAATCAAAAATATATTTTGTTTAAAAAATATATATATTTTTCGTTGGTTACTACATGATGTTATTTCAGAGTTTTCATGTCTTCACTATTATTCTACAATGTAAAAAATAAAATAACCCTTGAATGAGAAGGTGTGTCAACTTTTGACGTGTGTGTGTGTGTGTGTGTGTTACACACATTTAATATGATGTCTTTGGGAGGGGCTTTCCTGGTAAACTGTACAGATGGTGTAATAGGAATTTCCAAGTGAACAATAGAGAACAGCAGTTGCAGATTTAGTCAACAAAAAATCAACAGGTAAACAGAAGGAGAGCAAATGTCTAACTGGCCTCTTGGAGACGGGCACTTTTCTATATACTAATCAGACAGCACCAAATGTTCTGTAAACACCAGCCTGAGAAGCGTGTAGGAAGTCAATAACAAAGTCGGTGACTAAAATAAAGTGCATTTAAAATCGATGTGTTCGCAGTCTTGTACCTCCAGTCTGCGTCAATCATTATCAACGGATACTACAGAGAATAATCCTTAACGTTCCACAAGTCTAGTGACCATCAACCCGCACCTTGAGTTTCACAAACAGAACACTGGAAATTATGTGTATTACAGGAAGGGGAACTGTATAAATATGCTTAACATTGTGTTAGTGTTGTGATTTTATATAGAGGTTTGTATATTTTCAGCCAGTAGTTTTGAAAGTAGTGCTCACAAGTCTAAACAATCTTCAATGTCATCCATTTCGTATATGTTACGTCCAGCAATTCGTATGACCTGTTACCAATTCCAATTGATACAATATTTTACGACTGTGTAAGTGCTTTCACTATGAAAGGGATGAGCGTGAAACTCTATTGAACAAAATATTTGAACTATTGATTGTAAGGATTGCTTGGCGTTCTACACCAGGCGGCGATTAGATGTTTTGTTATGCATGTATAAACTGTAAAATTACACGTGGAGTTCAAAACATAAGGTTTAAAAAAAAAAAATACAGACGAGGTTTTCAAGATCCTGTTCATTCTCCTTTAATCGCTATAAACTAAATATGAACTTTATTAATCTTGGAGACATCTTAAAGAGTTTCCTGAACAGGTGATGTCGCTCTCTGCCCAAATGACTTATAGCTTACAATTGTGGCCTGGAGTTTTTCCTGGCCAGGTGTCATGGCCGGGAGGATAAACTCAGAGCTGTAAACTTACTTGCCCTCAATCCACTCTCTCAGAATATCTCAAGGACCATCTGGATGTGTACATGTCCCAGTATCCCAAAGTACGGATCGTCCGTCTGAAGGAGAGGCAGGGCTTGATCCGAGCTAGGCTGGCAGGAGCCGCCATTGCCAAAGGTAACCAACCACATCCTGCCGTCACCGCTTTCTCATTCATTTGTTTGCTGTATAAACAAAATATCCTATACAAATAATCTCAATCCTGTCCTCCCATGTATGTGGCAGCCAAGCGTCCCTGTGGATTTTGTGTTTGTCTTCAGCGGGTTTGTTTGCATTTCTCACAGGTGACGTTTTGACCTTTCTTGACTCGCATATCGAATGCAACGTGGGCTGGCTGGAACCTCTGCTGGAGAGAGTGTACATGGACCGGAGGAAAGTGGCCTGCCCAGTCATCGAAGTCATCAGTGACAAGGATTTGAGGTAATGTGTTATTACCATTATACATTATGCCTGTGTCCCAGAGCCCCATGGGCCCTGGTCAAAAGTAGTGCACTATATAGGGACTAGGGAATCCTTTGGGACGCTTCCTGGGCCATATGGACAAAAATGCATATCAGGATAAATTGACTGAATTATCATGATAACTAATGATAAATTGAGCGTTAAATGTATAACATTGATGTGCATCAGTTACTTTTCTAGGAGCCTCTGAGTGTTGTAGCTATCAATTGTCCCATTTAGTATTAGCAGCCTTATTCCATTCTCTAGTGTAGTCTGCTTATCGTAATTATGAGTAAAATGTCCTCGGCGTAGTCGGTTCGGTCGGCGTTGATCATTTTCGTTTTATGGTTCTAGTTTGAGTTATTATTCAACCTCATTGTCCACATTTTGGTCTGTCGGTACCCTGTGGGGGGCACAATGTCTCATAGTGATATTTCTAAAGGTCTATGCACCTAGTGGGCCATTCTCGCTCGGACAAAGCTCACTTAGCTGACTATGTCCCTAGTGTTGCAAAATGTGCAACGGCAACGGTAGCTGTCTGTGTGTTACCTACACGTAACACATCATTAGAACACTTTTATTCACAGCTATCCGTCTGACACGTTTTCAACAGACCTTTGACTGCAAGGGTTCGTATTGGAATTACCTGTCTACATTGGTGTTAAAAAGAGAGAGTGATCACCATAGAGTCCTCAGCTTCTTTTTATACATCCAGATTTGATGCAACATCCTGTTTACTGGAAGTCGGTCCTTGTAATGTTGATTTCAGGCTCCTGTGTGATTTTAATCCGATTCATCTGAGTTGTATGCATTTCATTCCCTCATGCATTATTCCTCCAGTAGTGTAATATTTGGTTGATTGTGTTTTGTGTTTTTACAGCTATGTGTTGGTTGACAACTTCCAAAGAGGCGTGTTCAAATGGCCCTTGGTGTTTGGGTGGAGCACGTTATCAAAGGACACCATCAAGAAGAATCACATGAAGGATTCAGATCCCATCAGGTAGTGCTGTATTTCATTACACCCCTCGTGACTGTTCATTCACATAGTGATAGTTGCAGATGAGTTCAACAACATAAGGGCCCTGTTCCAAAACCATCATACCATACATGATTGGATGGGTCAAAGCTAGGTTACGCTTACTTATTACTTTCACCAATCCAACCAATTGAGATCAGTGATTACTTGAAGGGGCCAAGGTCTGACTCATATCCTGATTCCTTTGTGAGAGTTGATAAGACCTAGGAGGAATGTTGTTTTTGTATTCTTCACTTTCTCAATCTTTTTGCTAACTGGGTTGTATTCATTAGTGTACACTGTAGCAAAATGTTTTGCAACAGAAAATTAAAACAAGTATTTGTAATTGGACAAGTTCAGGTAGTCCTTCCCTGTTTCAGTCCATTTTCTTCCGTTTGGTGCCTAATGAATACAACCCTGGACTGTGTTTTGTTCCTCAGATGTCCTGTCATGGCAGGAGGCCTTTTCTCCATCGATAAGAAGTACTTCTATGAACTGGGCTCTTATGATCCTGGCCTGGATGTATGGGGTGGAGAGAACATGGAGATCTCTTTTAAGGTAAGTTGTAGAACTGGGCGATATGGTCAAAAGTCCATATCGCGATAAATTGTCTGAATTGATGCGATAATGATAAATGATGGAAGGTTTACTTTTAACATTAATGTGCAGCCCAGTTGTTTTTGTAATGGTAATTTAAACCAGAGTTTGCTATACTGCTACTTATTGTAATGAACGATATCAGCAAAATGCCTGGGTTAAATGTGTCTAATTGCCGGTTTATCGTCCCAGCTCTAGTCATTTGGACACATTTTCCCATGTTTTATTAGCGATTAGTCTGTTTGCAGATCAATTTGAACAAGAGGTTTGTTATTCGACAACCTGTCCCAGGATTACACCGTTAACTCTGACTCATGATCAAGGCTGCTTCGCAAATGGCATCCTATTCCCTACATAGTGCACTACTTTCGCCCAGAGCCCTATGAGAAAAAAATAGGGTGCCATTTGGGATGCTTCTCAAATGATCTGATCACACCCTATGTTTTTTTTTTTTTTGCAGATTTGGATGTGCGGAGGTGAGATCGAGATCATCCCGTGTTCCCGAGTGGGCCATATTTTCCGAGGCGAGAACCCGTACAAGTTTCCCAAGGACAGGCAGAAGACAGTTGAGCGTAACCTGGCCAGGGTGGCAGAGGTGTGGCTGGATGAGTACAGGGACCTGTTCTACGGCCATGGATACCTCCATCTGCTGGATAGGAGTGTCATCGACATCGGGAACCTCACAGACCAGATCGAACTCAGGAAGAAGCTTGAGTGCAAGAGCTTCAAGTGGTACCTGGACAACGTGTACCCAGACATGGTCGCTCCACTGGTCAAAGCTGAGGGGCTGGTAGGTGTACTTTTTTTACAGTAGTAAATCATATTAATGGATTAGGTTTACAGTATGATGCTCAAAGCGTTTAAATGGTATTATTGCTGCAGTTTATAACTACGTTTGACACACTTCTAATCATTGTCTTTTATTAAGTGATTTTTTTTATTTTTTTGATTCATCAATAGGAATCTAGTTTTTACTTTTAGGCTGTTTACCTTAGACTATATCGCATTGTCGCTCTTTTTCGGGGAAACGATTGTTACTCTTACTTTGTTTGTTTCTCCAGTTAAATTATCCCTCATCTCGATGTTGAGAGACAATTGTACTTTTTTTTCTGGGGGGGGGGGGGGTGTGTGTGTTTTCTTGTCTCCTCTCAATGCCTCTGTAACTCAGACAGATGTCAATTGTACTCTTATCTGAACAAAGAGTGGCTGTCTCGTCAGGCTTGTGACAGTTCTGTCAGCATTTGTTGAAGGCACAGAACGAAAGAGAAGCCTTTCCACTGTCAATATGGTGCAGTGACACTACCTATGTAAGCAAATTTTATGACTGCTCTAGGCATTGTCATGTGATGTTATACCTGTGATCCTCCTTTGCTAGGTTTTCAATCGCGGAGTCAGAAAATGCCTCGCTCTGCAGGATGGCTCCCTTGCCTTTCAGACATGTGATCTCAGCAAGCTGGTAAATACTCCCAGCTTCCCCATTTGATATGAAATGCTTTTGTTTAATGGCTATAACACATGGCATAGCTCCAGATGTGCTCACTATGGGATTCCTGTTTAATTCAACACACACCCAACCGGTCTTGAAAAACCCCCGTAGTTGTCATGAAGTCTAATTTATATGATCGACACTAAGGATGCGTCCCAAATTACACCCAATTCCCTAGATGATGCACTACCCTACAGGCCCTGGTCAAAAGCAGTGTAGTATATAGGTAATAAGAGAGCCTGCATCCCTAATTGCAAACTCTACCCCTCTGTCCCTAAACCTCAGAGTCAACACTTCAATTACACCTGGATGAGGCACGTTCGCCAGAAGGATGTCTGTGTCACTGCTCATGGCAAAGGGACCAGTCTGGCTCTGCAGCCATGTGACAACACCAAGCCACAGCTACGATGGCTCCACAAGGCCACCAACTCTGCTCTGGTAGGTTCACTTTACAATGGTTGTTTTCTGAATCTTGGTTTTGAGGTAGAGTATTAAGTCATTCCTGAGCCAAGCCGCTTATAAGTGTCAGCGTTGCATGCAGCATATTTCCAGTGTGTGAGGAGGAAATTCAGCAACTCTTTGGTGGATGGCAGATGTTGAGAACGGATTCTTTACTGTTGAAACCAACTGTTTTCGTCCCGTCGCTTTCATCAGGGTTTTTGCACATGAATTCGCAACACCTTGGTTGGAGCGGGAGGTAGCCAGCAGTGTTCCTTTCAGTTACTGGATGAAAGTTACCATTATGCTGATGGTGATTTCAGTGGTATTCCCCCTGTGTTCTCTTTGCTCAGGTGGAGCACCTCATAGCGGAGCATAGTCCCCGGCGTCTGTGCCTGGAGGCTGGGGCTCTGGATGACAGCATACAGCTGAAGGAGTGCCAGTCTACCAGTCCCTACCAGAAGTGGCAGTTCACACATTACCACACTGTGTGATGGGAATACAGGGCTACAGCACTGTTCCTGCATTAGAGATTGACACTAAAGTACTTGACTGTACTGTATGCATTTGGATGTGTTCAGTGTATTTCTGCAATGGGATATGCATGGTGCTGCTGGTATGTTGGTGTGAGGGTGGTGTTGGGACGTGCAATGCTTTTTTACTTCTCCTTTTTATCATGATCAAGCTTCACTTGGAATTTTAAATTTTTGCATGACTGAGGCCCCGGAATGATTTGAAAGGACAGCTGTTACACAGTGTAATTACAGTTTTGTATTTGATGGCATATTTTACTGGTGTAGGCTATACAAATAAATAATAGTTGCATACTCGTATACAGTGGCTTAAGGAAGTTGTATCATTTGATTTACACAACATGCCTACCACTTTGAAGATGCAAAATATTTTTCCTTGTGAAACAGACAAGAAATAAGACAAAACAACTTGGGCATGCATAACTATTCACCCTCCCAAAGTCAATACTTTGTAGAGCCACCTTTCGCAGCAATTACAGCTGAAAGTCTCTTGGGGAATGTCTCTCTATAAGCTTGGCACGTCTAGCAACTGGGATTTTTGCCCATTATTCAAGGCAAAACTGCTCCAGCTCCTTCAAATTGGATGGGTTCCGCTGGTGTACAGCAATCTTTAAGTCATACCACAGATTCTCAATTGGGATTGAGGTCTGGGCTTTGATTAGGCCATTCCAAGACATTTAAATATCACCCCTTAAAGCAACACTTGAGGGGTTTATGCTTAGGGTCATTGTCCTGCTGTAAGGTGAACCTCCACCCCAGTCTCAACTCTCTGGAAGACTGAAACTGATACTGTATTTAGCGCCATCCATTCTGACCAGTTGCCCAGTCCCCGCCGATGGAAAACATCCCCGCAGCATTATGCTGCCACCACCATGGGGATGGTTTTCTCGGGGTGATGGGGTGTTGGGTTTGCCCCAGCCTTAGTGTTTTCCTTGATGGCCAAAAAGCTCAATTTTAGTCTCATCTGACCAGAGAAACTTCTTCCATATGTTTGGGGAGTCTCCCACATGCCTTTTGGTGAACACCAAACGTGTTTGCTTATTTTTTTTCTTTAAGCAATGGCTGTTTTCAGGCCACTCTTCCGTAAAGTGGTCCTATGGACAGATAGTCCAATCTCCACTGTGGTGCTTTGCAGCTCCTTCGGGGTTCTCTTTGTTGCGCCTCTGATTAATGCCCTCCTTGCCTGGTGTGAGTTTTGGTGAGCGGCCCTCTCTTGGCAGGTTTGTTGTGGTGCCGTATTCTTTCCGTTCTTTAATAATGGATTTGATGGTGCTCAGTGGGATGTTCAAAGTTTCAGATTGTTTTTATAACCCAACCCTGAATTCTCCACAACTTTGTCCCTGACCTGTTTGGAGAGCTCCTTGGTCTTCATGGTGCCCCTTGCTTAGTGGTGTTGCAGACTCTGGGGCCTTTCAGAACAGGTGTGTGTGTATATTTACACTGAGATCATGTGACACTTAGATTGCACACAGGTGAACTTTAAAAAAAACAACTAAAAATGTGACTTCTGAAGGTAATTGGTTGCACCAGATCTTATTTAGGGGCTTCATAGCAAAGGGGGTGAATACATATGCACACACCACTTTACCGTTTTCATTTCACTTCACCAATTTGGACTTTTGTGTGTGTCCGTTAAATGAAACACATTTAAATTACAGGTTGTAATGCAACAAAATTTGAAAAATGCCAAGGGGAGTGAATACTTTTACAAGGCACTGTGTGTACGTATGTATGTGTATATAAGCTCTGTGGTTTACTTAAATTACTGTGAGCTTGTTTATAGAGGGTGTGACTCTCTTTAGCTTTATAGCCTACAGTTACACCTCTACTAACTTATCCGTGTGTGCCAGCTCATGCTTTTCACTAGTGTACAGTTGTTTTCACTTTGAGGTCTTTGGTTTTACATGCATGTTCACCAGCTTTGCAAAAAATGAATTCTCATGCCTTGGCAAATCAATCACGAATGTGCCTTTTTGATGATTTACATGAGTAAATATTTGTTTCCTGCAGATGTCCTATATACAGTTGAAGTTGAACGTTTCAGGAATTGTATTTCACAATTCTTGACATTTAATCCTAGTCCCTGTCTTAGTTCAGTTAGGATCACCACTTAATTTTAAGAATGTGAAATGTCAGAATAATAGTAGAGAATTATTTATTTCAGCTTTTATTTCTTTCATCACATTCCCAGTGGGTCAGAAGTTTACATACACTCAATTAGTATTTGGTAGCATTGCCTTTAAATTGTTTAACTTGGGTCAAATGTTTCAGGTAGCGTTCCACAAGCTTCCCACAATAAGTTGGGTGAAATTTGGCCCATTCCTCCTGACAGAGCTGGTGTCACTGAGTGAGTCAGGTTTGTAGGCCTCATTGCTCACATGCTTTTTCAGTTCTGCTCAATTTTTTTTTTATAGGATTGAGGTCAGGGCTTTGTGATGGCCACTCCAATACCTTGACTTTGTTGTCCTTAAGCCAACTTTGGAAGTATGCTTGGGGTCATTGTCCACTTGGAAGACCCATTTGTGACCAAGCTTTAACTTCCTGACTGATGTCTTGATGTTGCTTCAATATTTCCACACAATTTTCCTTCCTCGTGATGCCCTCTATTTTGTGAAGTGCACCAGTCCCTCCCGCAGCAAAGCACACCCACAACATGATGCTGTCACCCCCGTGCTTCCCGGTTGGGATGATGTTCTTCGGCTTGCAAGCTTCCCCCTTTTTCCTCCAAACATAACAATGGTCATTATGGCCAAACAGTTCTATTTTTGTTTCATCAGACCAGAGGACATTTCTCCAAAAAGTACGATCTTTGTCCCCATGACCAGTTGCAAACCGTAGTCTGGCTTTTTTATGGCGGTTTTGGAGCAGTGGCTGCTTCCTTGCTGAGCGGCCTTTCAGTTTATGTCGATATTGGACTTGTTTTACTGTGGATGTAGATACTTTTGTACCTGTTTCCTCCAGCGTCTTCACAAGGTCCTTTGCTGTTGTTCTGGGATTGATTTGCACTTTTCTCACCAAAGTACGTTCATCTCTAGGAGATAGAACGCATCTCCTACCTGAGCGGTATGATGGCTGCATGGTCCCATGATGTTTAGACTTGCGTACAATTGTTTGTACAGATGAACGTGGTACCTTCAGGCGTTTTGGAAATTGCTCCCAAGGGTGAACCAGACTTGTGGAGGTCTTGGCTGATTTTTTTTTATCTTGATTTTCCCATGGTGTCAAGCAAAAGAGGCACTGTGTTTGAAGGTAGGCTTTGAAATACATCCACAGGTACACCTCCAATATACTCAAATGATGTCAATTAGCCAATCAGAAGCTTCTAAAGCTATGACATAATTTTCTGGAATATTCCAAGCTGTTTAAAGGCACAGTCAACTTCGTGTACGTAAACTTCTGACCCACCGGAATTGTGATACAGTGAATTAAACTGTCTAAACAATGGTTAGAAAAATTACTTGTGTCATGCACAAAGTAGATGTCCTAACCGACTTGCCAAAACTATAGTTTGAACAAGAAATTTGTGGAGTGGTTGAAAAACGAGTTTTAATGATTCCAACCTAAGTGTATGTAAACTTCCGACTTCAACTGTATTTTAGCACTCCATTTGACCGCACAATTGCCCATATCTGTTTCAGTGCCAGATGGCTGGATATTTTATGCCACTTTGATTTCATGTAAATAGATCTGTTTTGTCCGTGTACCATTTTTACTGTTTGAAATATCATTTTGATGTACAAATTTAAATGCATGCAGTGTGCATGAGTCTGTGTTGGCATTACATATCACAGATAGCTTTGCTAAAGACATTTTCTTTGAGATAAAATAGTATTGCATTATGAGTCAGCTCCGGGTTGAAGTTTTCCCTAGGTACAGATCTGTGATCAGCTTCCCCTCCCCAATTATAACCTCAATGATTAGTGGGGAACACTTCAAACTGACCCAAGATCAGTGTCTACGGGCAACTTCACCCTTCACTTTATGGCTCGCCTGGTATAATAAGAGCTGCTTGTTTTTTTTACTATGGTTGTAGGTTTAGTGCATACTGTATGTACATTTCTTTAACAATAGAGGGAACTGTTGATACCAAAGATGAACGATGGGATTTTCTTTCTCCAAACTCACACACATCAATGTTAATTTCCTTTTAATGAATAGATATTAAAGTTTTCTTTTTCCACATTTATGCAACAGATATTCCAGGAGAACATGTACGCTATACTCATGGAAATATTACAGTATGGAAAGGTATGTCTGTTACAGCGTTATAGGGGTTTAACATTATTAGTTGGTTCAGTTCTTATAGCCCAAGGCGAACGCGTGTGTGTGTGTGTATACATTTTAAATAGCAGAACTTTACATATAGGGTTGATCACCTGAAATTCAGATTTGCAGTGCTTAGCAAAGTGTATTGAAATGTTTACAGGCCAGGAGCCCCTGGGGAATGCAAGTTGTAATGTTTTGCTAGTAGGATTATTAGCTCCCCAAGCCTCTTTTTAAAAAAAAAAAAAATGTTTTTTATCTGCTTATCAAATACCTGCCTTACATAATCAAATGTTCCCTGTTAATTTTCTAATTAAATAACAACACTATTATGCATATTGAGCTCCTCTCAGCAGTCTTTTCAAGTCTGTGAGAACTCTTTACATGTCAATCATTCTTTTCGCTTCAGTAGGGACTTAACGTTACAGTGAAATGTCAATATTTGAAATATGATACTGAAAATCTGTTAGGATTGTGTATTAGACAGACTTAACCAACGACGACAGGTGATCGTTATTCCAATTTGCATAGCGACTGGTTTAGCATGCCCCCATCCAGCTCCATGCAGTTGAAGTAAAGCTGCACCATCTTCAAGATATTAACTTGATGTAACGTTATAGATTCATCTTGGACTCAAACTCGTCGATCTTCTGGCGAGTGTTACCTTTGCGTATCTTCCTGTAGGAGACGGTGCTATATTTGGAACTGGTGTTGTGGTCGGAGGATTTCTGATGACGGGGCCGGCCAGACTTCTGTCCTTCTGAGGACTGGGAACTTGTACCCTGACAGGCCAGGGAATCCTGGGAACCTTTGTCTGTGTCCTCCTCATCCTGACTCGCACTGTTGGGCTCGTCACCAGAGGAGCATGGGGCCTCTGCCGCCCTGTATAGCTGAGGTTCCTCAGGTACAGGCGGGGGAGTAGTAACAGGTGTCTGCTCCTGTGTATCTTTCACCTCCATCTTTTGTGAAGCAGAAGCTTAAATGCAGAAGTACACATTTGTCACAATTTTAATGTTCTGAGTTCTCTCATTATAGTGTACTAAATAATATCAATCTGCTTATAAATGTGGTTATGGTAATTTTACCAAAAATATTTATTGTGGAATGAATGTGCTGGATTATCGATACTGACAATTTTACTTTGATTGAATGGAATATTCTCCGTATAATGCTGAGTTCCTTACCTTTGTTCATCAATGTGTCCTGTCTTGTATGTTTTTGTGGCTCTGCAAGTGTTTGAGTTGGGATTTGTGCCAATGTTTCTGTCTGGACTGTCTGGGGCTTAGTTCGGCCACTGGCGGTGTGATGTGGCCCAGTATCACCCTTACCCGAAAGGGCAGAGCTCCGACGTTCTCCTCCTTCCGTGATGGGATCTTTCCCTGTTCCATTTTCCATGACTACACCGGCTGTCTCAGCCTTGAGTAGGCTCACCTTCCCATTCTGTGGTTGAGCTGATTTCTCAGTGGACCCACAGACCAAGGGACAAGACCTTCCTTCCCCATCTAATGGAGCATCACCCTCATCATAGAACACAGAGTCATCTCCCTCCTCCTCCTCTTCCACAGCCTGCTCCAGAGACTGGATGGCTCCCAGACTCATCCCACTGATGATCTCCACCACCTGGGATGCCACCCTGTTTGTATTCCCCTCCATCCCGTCCCGGTCTAGTGGAGGAGGATTGCTCTTTTCTCTGTCCATAGTTCTTTTTTTATCTCCCTTTTGTGGTGTTGAAATAATCAGACTTCTCCGACTTCGTCAATTGTCCACCTTTTGATTTTTCCCGACGAGCATTTTGTCGTAGCAGTTGCCAGACAGTTTGAGTGTCTTCAGCCGGCCAATGCGGTCATCCAATCAAAATACTAATTCTCGGTCCTAGTTACCCCATTGGCTAGTAAGGGAGAGTACCATCCTGCATTTTAATCAATGATGTGAGGCCGAGCTGTCTTTTTTTTTTTTTTTGTGCTAGTGTGCGATGTAATTCTTTAAGCATGTTTGAGCCAATGAAGAACAGAGGTTTTGTGTTGGACCAACAAATGGCTCTTTGTCTGTGTGACTTGGACAAGTGAACTGATTGTACTGATTGTTTAGTATAATCCATCCTGAGTGACCACCTCCCCTGTGCCATTCTGAGACCAGATGAACGTTCTCCTGTAGGTTTACTCATGTGGAAAGCAGGGTAAGCTACGGCGTTGAGGGCACATGCTTAAGGATCCCTTAAGAGATGGTAACAAGAACACCTACCGTTGCTGGCTAAGTTGCATCATTTCATATCACATATGACAGTAAGTCACTTTGTATAAAAGAGTCTGCTAAATGGGATAGTCATATAGCTGTGTAAAGAGAATATAAGGTTTACATTCTGTATGCTCTCATTCTCTTTTCTTTGTTTACTGTCTTCTCATTTGACTCCAAGCTAACAGAGAATGTAAGGATAGTCTCAGTATAGCGCTGACCACCCTGTTAACCTCCGTCTAAGCCGTTAGTGCCCCCCCACCCCCCCTCTTCTACGTTAACAAATGGAATTTAAGATGGTCATACAATGGATCATTTAGCTATTTGATTTTAAATTAAGACCCCTTTAGGCCCCCCCGCCAAAAAATGTAAAGGCCAAATTATTTTAATCAAATAACTTTTTTTTGGGGGGGGGGGGGCCTAAAGGGGTCTTAATTTAAAATCAAAGAATGTTTAAGTGTCTGTCCTATATCTAGGAGATATAAGAAAGCTCAGGGTGTGTATATACACTTTTTTCGCCGCAGAACTACTTCCATTTGTTACTACGGGTTACCTTCACAAGTGTCGGGACTCGTCTGGAGGTCGTAGAGAAACAGAACACCATGTTTTTATTAAGGGGTTAATCTGGTCCCTGGTCTGGAGGAATAAGCATGGAGTGCTTTGGGATTCCAATCTTCTGGTGTAGGTCAACAGTATATGTACATTTCCTTTAACTGTCCTACTTATATTTCACAGACACACTTATCAACAGCAACTTACAGGAGCAAATGGGGTTCAGTGCCTTGCTCAAGGGCACAATGAGATGTTTCACCTAGTCAGCTTGGGAATTCGAACCAGAAACCTTTTGGTTACTAGTCCAACGCTCATAACCACCAGGATACCTGCCGCCCCACTTCAGAACCCCACTGGCATCACATTAGGCAAGATATTGTGAACCTCATTCTTTTACAGTGTGGCATTGTACTGTATGTTCTGATATAATGCTTGCAATGCCATCTAGTGGATGTTAATCTTTTTTTTTTTTCACTCACAGATGTACTTAAATAATAGAAGGCAGTATGAGAGAGAATATGTAAATAGTTGGTTCCTAAACTGTCGCTATACACTTTATTTGTGTAAAATTATACAGTCACTTGTCTTCAGGGAATTTTAAACATGTCTTTTGAATCTCAATGCAAATGGCAAACATACATTCAAAACAGTCGAGTATCATTCCATGGCACTCTGTTAAAATGCCATGAATTAGAGGGAAGACAGTTCTTATTTGTAGTATAACTATCAAGACTGAAAGTAAGTTGTAGATAACCTGAAACTTGGGTATGGGTACAAAAATAGTCAAGAAAGTAGCTCCTTCTCTGCCCACATCCTGTTTTGAACTATGAAGTTAGCTACCTGGTTAAGAACTCACACTTTTTAGGTGACAGACTTGCATGCATCAAATATGCAAAGCATAACACTTCTCAAGTTATATACAAGCAAAATATTGAATTGAGGAAAATCATGGCTTTTCATGCATAGTTATCACCCTACATACAATGGTAACATTTTTGGAAATGGCAAGCACAATCTTTGTTGCACTGTCTGCACACACATGAACTGAGTTCCCGTGTTCTATATTCCAAATAATTGTTACCGTTAAGGATTAATGCTGTTCTCATTATGAAAATTGTGCATCATGTATACAGTATCTATAGATAACTGAAGGCCTTTGTCCAAGGGATATTTCTCTTTATCCCAATAATGTTCACTGAGTGGCTACTCCTGAGCCAGGGGCACGGTGTCCATATTGGCAATGCTTCAGTCTCAGCAGGAAATGTTTGTATTGAACATCACATCAGACACAGACCTACTGTAGTGTTCGTTCATAGGTCAGGTGTCCTCCTCCTCCACTGAGTGGTTGAATCCAGGGATGAACTTCAGGATGTGTTTGCGGACGCTGGCTCTCCTAGCCTTCCTGGGGAGTGTCCCGAAAAGGGAGGCTCTGGAGGGGTCCCAAGAAGAGGAGGAGAGGGAGCCACTGCTGCCAGCCAGGCTATCGCTATGGGGACGGCTGAGGCTGGCCAGGGCCCTGGGCATTTCCTGGGGGAAGTCTGTGGAGAAGAAGCAGCTATCATCTGGACTGGCCACATTGCAGGGGCTGGGAGAGCTCAGGTCCCCAAACACACTGTCCTCTGTCATCCCACTCCGGCAGCTACTGTCACTGGAGAAACGGTGGCCACTGTGTCCAGACGGAGACAGTAGAGACATCAGGGAGTCCATAGAGGGGTGTAGAGAACTGTCATTCAGGTTACCTGGAGACAAGGGAAGGGCAGTTAGTTGACTTCTCCAACCACAGTATTCATGTGCACTGTGACGGATGTGGTTGATTGACAGGACATTTTTATATCAATTACTTCTCAGTTAATGCGTCACAATGACAGTAAATGAAGCTCGTTAATGCACCTCAGCGTTTACTTGTCATTTTCACATCAGCTAATGAGACAGGAAGTTCTATGGTTTCACAGCTGGGCAAAACCCCTCACCTTGCGTAAGGCGGTTTTCCTGTAATGTGAGTGCTTGCAACTCCACCCATTTCTCTCCCAGGGTATGCTGTGTGGACAAAAAACATAGAATGACATGATAATTAAACATGATTGAAGTCAGCTATACAGTACTGAACATAGCCTCTATAATAGTGTGTTTCCCTGTGACCCAATTCATCTACATTAGGATTTGTGCATGGAATTGTGTAGTATACTTAAGCAATACGGCCCAGGGAGTGTGGTATATGACCAATATACCACAGCTAAGGGCTGTTCTTATGCACAACGCAACGCGGAGTGCCTGGATCTAGCCCTTAGACGTGTGGTACAGTATATTGGCCATTTCCACTAATCCCGAGGTGCCTTATTGCTATTATAAACTGGTTACCAACGTAATTAGAACAGTAAACAGTAATGTTTTTATCATACCCGTGGTATATGGTCTGATAGACCATGGCTTTCAGTCTTCAGGGCTTGCACCACCCAGTTTATAAATAGCTATATGGAACCGGTCTATAGTTTTGTAATGTGTGCTCTTTTTATGGGGGGTGGAGTTATGTGGTACTGCACAGTGCACACCACCCATATTTCCCACTATGATCTGTTATTGAAGCCAAACATCCGCCCTGTCAGAGAGACACACCTTGAGCAAGCTCATCTTCTTCTCCAGTTCAATCCTCTTCACCACCGTCCCACACACCGTCTCCATCCTGAGATTACACAGAGGCAAGATGAGCACAAGCAGACATACACATCCTACTGACCCTTCTAGAGGATAGAGTAGATTTATGTTTCCTAGAGGGAGCTATTCAGCAAGGTTGAAACCAAGGCTAATGCCAATATCAAGGTTTTATAAGCATTTTAATATGTTGAACGTTTTTCTCACATTCTTCGGAGTTACAGACAGTAACCCTTTGGGTTTTGGGTGTCATCGCTGGTTTTACTCACTGTAAAAAGTTGGTGGATTCTCGAATCAGGTCAACGATGCGCTGATGGGTCGACCCCTCAATGCTGACCCCATTGATGGTGACGATAACGTCACCTACATGCACAACGACAGCGAGAGGAAGATAGAGAAAGCGAGAGCGTGGGAGATATGTTTAAAGGGTTAACACGCAAGCAACCAATCTTAATCTCGGCTGTGGTGCTGGGAGTTTGACTGACCCAAAAATCAGCATTGTAGAATGATTATTTCTTGCTAAAGATATTGTAACACAAACGTCGACCACAATAAAATGCGTGTGGGAGAGCTAAAGAGAGACAGCGAATGTGAGTAGTTAGGCGTCGACTTGTTGGCCTTTCTATACGTGAAAGTTAGATGTATTGTAATGAGTGTAGCGGGGACATCTCTCTGTGTGAAAACTATACTTGCGCAGCGTTGAAGCTGAGTCTGGGCCATAGGGAGAGGAAGTGGGTGGGTGTCTCACCGGTGGTCAGGCCTGCACTCTCAGCCGAGCTATCGTCCTGCACCTTGCACACAAATGTGCACATCTCCACCGCAGTGCTGTTCTTCAGCTGCACACCATATGTCTACAACAAGAGGAGTCACACTGTCACTAGGCCGGACTGACAATGCAGTGAAAGCATTTTAAAAAAAACTTTTTTTTAAATGTATTTCTTAATAAATAAAAAAATGATCTTACCTGAATTTCAAATCCAAACGTCTCATTGTCTTGCTTTTGCATTGTGACAGTAGTCCTATATGTTCAGGAGAAATGGGGTTACAGACTTGTCCCACCTTGGGTTATTAAAGCACAAATTGTGTATGTATCATAGTGTTAACGGTGTAAATGTTATTACAGATGAGAGGGCTTGTATTTACCGCTGAGGGTCCGAGTAATCCACCAAGGAGTTTGAGCGGGTTCTGTTGGACTGGAGAGTCAAATGTATATTTCATATATTTGTACAGTATATATTTTAGAAATACAACTGTGAAAATAGCTATTCTCAACCTGGTCACAGCACATGTATTTCATTCCATGCAAAATAGACTAGATGGACGCCAGTCTCTTTATATTCTCGGTAAGAAATTTGACATATTTTCATCGTAAACATATACATCACAGGTATTTTTTCCCCAAGTATTTTTCCTGCTTAGTGAACTAGTTTGTCCAAAATGTTTTAATTTGTCAAAAGGCTTTTTGTCATTGCAAGTTCTCGGTTGTGGTTGTACAGTACATGTTAATGCAAACCTCTCTGATGCCACTCTGAAACCGTTTTATGTCGTCTCTAACATCAATGACCTCTAAGAATACTTATAGCGTACATGACAATTGATATACAGAGTAACTGTTAACTTTATCCTGTTTCTCTCAAAGCTTTCTCGCTTACCTGTTTCCAGCCTCTTGGCAGAGTCCCGGGAGTAGTCCCCCCATTCTGACTGGGTTTGTCATGGCGTCCCCTCAGAGAGCCCCGATACCATAGATGACCCTTCTTCCGCGGAGAGACCTCCATAATGTAACTGTCCTGGCTGCCCTGTCGCTGGAGCCCATTGAAGTTCGTGGTGGATTGCATGGTGGAGTGGAGCTCGCTCCCTCTTCACAGCGCCATAGTGTAGCTCTGGTACAGCTAGTACAGTAGAGTAACTATGCATGTGTTGTGTATGTGGTGTGTCCCTGCCACTGCTGCGCAGCTTAAAGTAAATGTGCCAAAGCGGAAATCCACACCATGCGATTATGATGCTCCTGTGTTAGCCGATCACAGCCCTTTGCTCACTTTCTTTCCACCCTTTTGTGTCTCTTTTTATTTTTCTTGTGTACCGTTTGTCTGCTCTGCTGTGGCCAGGAAAAGGAAAATCGGGCATACTTTTTTTTTCTCTCTCTTTTCAAACAGCCCCCTTTTTTTGTGCAGTCTGTACGATTTGATTTATGGTCTGTCAGAAATCAGCAATGCATGAAAAACTGCCACCTCTGTGGTCTAGACTAGCATCAGCACCTGCTTCCACTCACTCCAGTTTCTGTTTTCCGAATGGGTTGGAGTCAACCTGAGCCTCTCTGGTCCGCCAAGCAAAGAGATTTGTCTTGTGAGGACAGACAAAAGCAGGCTTTCGCTCGGGGCTAGAGACTTGCTTTACAAACACACAGCATGGGTCAATGGCTAGAAGGCATCAGACATGGTTTGATCCAAGAGGAAATCACACACAGGCCAACAGTCAAGACTAAAATCAATGTCAGATATGTGATGTGTTGACAATTTTTCTATTGTTCTTTGATAGTGAAGTATTTTTTTCCTCATACATTTTTACAAGATAAACTATATGTATTTTATGATCGTACAGACAGTACCTTATCCATTCAAGCACCCCAGAACTTTGTGTTTGAGACACAAAACAAATTCAGTAGGAATTAGTCAAATAGGAACATCAGAATGTCCCACACTTAATTTTTTTTACATTTTTTAAGTTCACCCTATGGACGGGCTCTGGTCAAAAGTAATGGATTATGTAAGGAATAGGTTTCCATTTGGGACAGGCCCAATATGAACCCTCTGGTAATACCCTCCTCACGAAACAGACCAATGAACAGCAGTGTTGCCTCATTGCATTCCCCTCTGGCCCATTGACCGTGTGACCCTTAGCAGTGCCAGCTCCCAAGCTCCCACGGGACTGTCTGGCCAGTAGAATCTCCCTCCACTGTAACACTGTACAGACAAGGAGATCTTCCCAAATGGCACCCTATTCCCTATATAGTGCACTTCTTTTGAGCAGGGCCCTGGTCAAAAGTAGTGCACTATGGCAGCCCAATTCTGATATTCTTTTCCACTTATTGGTCTTTTGACCAATCACTACAGATATTTGTTACAGCTGATCTGGTTGGTCAAAAGACCAATTAGTGGGGGGAAAACGATCAGAATTGGTCTGCCTGTCTAAACGCAGCCTAAGTAAGAAATAGGGTGCCATTTGCGACGCGTCACATGAGTTGCAACAAGAAATGTAATGGTTGTCACCCTTAACATATTGCAATACCTCACCATCAAGACAAATGTGTAGAACAAACTAAAAAAAAAATGCCCAACATATCCGCACTATTTCAAATTTTAGATGATGCCGATCGGCTTTAAGTTGCTGGGATATGAATTGACCAATTATCTGAACGTAGGAAGTTCACAGTCAGTTGTTGAAATAGGCTTTGCCTAGTTGGAGATTCACTCCTGTCCTGCCCTTCAGTGTGAGACTGGAGCAGTGGAGTTTTATAAAGTGTGTGCACTACTGGAAGTGGTTTTATGACACAGTTTTATCTCAACTCTGCAGAACATTCAAATCAATTATTTTGAGCACATTAACACTTTCTCAGGAAGTCACTTCACCATTGAGAAAACCAAGCCTGGCTTCTGAAATGTAAAAAAAAAAAGCCACATCTAAATGAACACGTTATGACTGTCCATGTTCTCAGTCACTGTGCCGTAGAATCGAATGGAGAGTCAGTTAAACCCAAGCACAGCACATTCAGGAGCGGCTGACTCATCTGAGTAGTGCTGCAAACAGCCACGGTGGCAATGCTTACTTCCTCCAGTTAACGGACAAAAATGTCTATAATTGTTAAGTGCGCTGTAATGCTTTCTGAACCACAGATTCATTGCAGGGAAAAATAGATAGTTTACCTGAAATGACAATTTATTGTGTATGCCAACTAAAATGCTCTCATTCAGGAAGATCAAATCGTGCCCTGATTCTATCATAATCTGTCATGGGAATTACATTTGGTAAAAATTATGAAATATTAAACTACTCAGAAAAATCTTGTGTTCAATGAAAAGTTGTTTATTGATTCACTGTTGTCACGTGTTCATAATAAATAGTGTAAAACGGAAAGACAATGCAATGACACATCATATTGACAGATATCATGTCCGAGTTCACAACACTAAATAGCTGTATTTTATTTATTTAACTAGGCATGTCAGTTAAGAACAAATTCTTATTTACAATGACAGTGAAATTGTTGTTCTGCCTTGTTCAGGGGGCAGTACGACAGATTTTTACCTTGTCAGGTCTAGCAACCTTTCGGTTACAAGTCCAACGCTCTAACCACTAGGCTACCCTGCCGCCCCCAGTTACTCTAGTCAACAGAAAGAACGATGCTAATTGATTGGAGGATGACATTTCCCAGCATTAATCCTTCTTTATGAAAGTAGCATCGCATTCCCAGAGCAGGCAAAACGTGTCATACACAATCTTCAAAAAAGATATTTGACCAGAAATTACACAAATACTCTTTTCTTTGGAATGACTGATGGTCTTAACAGAAGCAAATCTATTCTGATATTTTTTTTTCCACTAACGGGTCTTTTGACCAATCAGATCAGCTCTGAAAAACAGCCTGTGTGAAAAGATCTGATATGATTGGTCAAAAGGCTAATTAGTGGGAGAAAATATCAGTATTGGGATGCCTGTGTAAACTCAGCCATAGAAACTGACTCGACTGTAGGCCTCGACACATGACAAAAGCATGACTGTATTCCAACTTAGACAAATAACATTTGTTTGTCCACAGGATACAGGCAGAGCACTAAATACTGCAATGTCAATATATATTTTAGTTTTTTGTTGTTACATAATTTGTCAAATGATTACACAGATATTGAGTGAAACAAATCATTGTTTTTACATACAAAATGTCATTGTAACATTGACTTAATGATACGGTTATATGTGCAGCAGAGCAGCGAACCGGTCATTTACACCCCATGAAGCAACTACAGAGGCTACATTGACCATGCTTCATAGATACTGTACTGCCACCATCCCATCCACAACACAGAGTAAATCTACATACAAGTAATTAAAAGCCAGGGTATGGATCAGTAAAGTGTATTATTGATATGGATCAGTAGTGTATTATTCTAAAACAGCACTCATCTTAAACAATCTCTGTAATGAATTGGAGACTTTGTTTTTTAAAGTCAAATGACACCACAGACAATACATATGTACATTGGCAACATGTCTGTGCTATAATTCTGATTGGACATGCTTCAGGCCTAAACAAACAGAGCACCAGGCCTGCCCTGTGGTGTACAGTAGACACCCACACAATATTTCCGTTCCTAAGCCTGTTATGGAAAGGGTTCACAAGCCAGATCTCACAATGGTATTAGTGTTCACATGAGCAGCCTGAACACAGTCCTTGTTGAAACGTACGGCTGTGCTGACGACTCACTGTAAAATTCCTCTTTAGTAGATAACCAACAATTAATTAAAAACACATTTTCGACTGAAAAGCATTTACAAGGGGCTTATCATATTCCAGGCGATTAACAAATGTCAATAAAAAAAAGTGACCGTGTTTCTTGATAACACAAAAGCTCGAGCTAAAAAACAATTTCATGTGAACAATTTGAAAATGTTCAGTCATGTATATTATCTTGGGTAAAGGGTGTACTGCTTGAGTAACTCATAACAACAATGTACTGCATGAAAAAACGTATCTAAATGAAAAGATGAATTAAAATAAAGTACAAAATGTATATATTTTCACATTGGCCTTTCATAGTGTCTCTACATAGTACAGCATTCAATTAAAGGCCTTGGATATACAGTATAAATATATCCCTATGAAATAAGTGTTTCCATAATTATGTATTAAACAACAAAAACATCTAAATATACTGAACAAAAATAGAAATGCAACATGTGAAGTGTTGGTCCCATGTTTCATGAGCTGAAATAAAAGATCCCAGAAATGTTCCAAAAAGCTTATTTCTCTCCAATTCTGTGCACAAATTTGTTTACATCCCTGTTAGAGAGTGTTTCTTCTTTGCCAAGATAACACATCCACCTGACAGGTGTGGCATATCAAGAAGCTGATTAAACATTACAAAGGCCACTCTAAAATGTGCAGTTTTGTCACACAACGCCACAGATGTCTCAAGTTGAGGGAGGGTGCCATTGACATGCTAACTGCAGGAATGTCCACCAGAGCTTTTGCCAGATAATTTAATATTAATTTGTCTACTATAAGCCGCCTCCAATGTCATTTCAGAGAATTTGGTAGTACGTTGAACCGGCCTCACAACCACAGACCATGCCAACCCCGGACCTCCACATCCGGCTTCTTCACCTGCGGGATGGTCTGAGACCAGCCACCCAGACAGCTGATGAAACTGGGTTTGCACAACGAAAGAATGTTCTGTACAAACTGTCAGAACCGTCTCAGGGAAGCTCATCTGTGTGCTCCTTGTCCTCACCAGGGTCTTGACCTGACTGCACTTCGGGGGCGTAAGACTTCAGTGGGAAAATGTCACCTTCGATGGCCACTGGCACGCTGGAGATGTGTACCCTTCACAGATGAGTCACAGTTTCAACTGTACCGGGCAGATGGCAGACAGCGTGTATGGCATTGTGTGGGCGAGCGGTTTCCTGATGTCAACGTTGTGAACAGAGTGCCCCATGGTTTCGGTGGGTTTATGGTATGGGCAGGCATAAGCTAAGGACAACAAACACAATTACATTTCATCAATGGTAATTTGAATGTAGAAATACCGTGACGAGATCCTGAGGCCCATTGTCTTGCTATTCATCCATCACCTCATGTTTCCGCATGATAATGCACAGCCCCATGTCGCAAGGGTCTGTACAGAATTCCATGAGCTGAAAATGTCTCAGTTCTTCCATGGCCTGCATACTCACCAGACATGTCACCCATTGAGCATGTTTGGGATGCTCTGGATCAATCTGTATGACAGTGTTCCAGTTCCTGGCAATATCCAGCAACTTCGCACAGCCATTGAAGAGAATTGGGAAAACATTCCACAATCAACAGCCTGATCAACTCTATGCAAAATAAATGTGTTGCGCTGCATGAGGCAAATGGTGGTCACACCAGATAGTGACTAGTTCTGAGCCACGCCCCTACTTTTTTTTCAAGGTATCTGTGACCAACAGATATATATATATATATATTATCCCAGTCATGGGAAATCCATAGATTAGGGCCGAATCTATTCGTTTCAATTGACCGATTTCCTTATATGAACTATAACTCAGTAAAATCTTTGAAATTGCTGCATGTACATTTTTGTTCGGTGTAGTTCTCTCTTCTGTAATATAACAGAAGTTGTGCTTCTCAGAGAAGATGCTGTTGTTAGGGAAAATACATCTAAATCATACATTATTTGTGCGGTTGTGTTTAAAAGAGACAATCTGTGTTTGCTACATAGTTGTTTTTTTAAAACTTTTATTCAATTGATGATATTGACTCTTGAAGAATATAATTTATACATTTTGTCATGAGCTTAGTAAGACTGTCGTACCACATCAGAACCGAAAATGCAAGCTTGTTTTACTCCATTGTTAGTAAACAATGCAATTGTTTGCATTGTATAGCCTCAAAACATGGTGAAAACTATCATTTTGATATCATGGATGATCAGTCGTTGCATCCACACCCGTCTATGAATTGGAGAGTAGTTACATTTCTCCATCTCCATCCCTCAGCTGTTGACAAAAACAGGGGTGGGTTGCCGGCTTTGTCATTGTTACACCTACAGATTGCACCTTTAAAAATCATCAATTTTATTATACAACATATTGGACTATGTTTGACTTAAATACATAGTATAGTTGAAATAGGCATTATTTTCAAGTCTTATATAAAAAAATATATATATAGATGACAAATATAATAGGTTGGGGTGGGGGAGGGAGGGGTAGCTCCCAAGTAACAATTATCTTTATGGGTATAGACCTTGTGTGTCCTGTACAAATCAGGCATAGCAGTGAGTGCGTTACTCAGTAACATTTAGCATTTACAGTCATTTTGCATGTTGCCTAGCACTACATACAGTATAATATGGCACGAAGCGTTCAATGTGCAACTTCAAGCTTTGGGCACTTAAAAACATCTGAGGTAGCAGAGGAAATCGGTACATTGTAAATCATCCATCTTTCTTCTGATAGGTCACAGTTTCATTTCCTGTTCCTCTGGATTGGTTGATCCAGTTCCAGGCAGTCACACACTGCAGGGCTGGACAGGAGTGTTCCCTGCTGAACAGCAGCAGGCTCTTTTGGCATCACAAGCTGAGCATGCTCACTGCTGGGTCGTATTCATTAGTGCACTAAAACGCTCATCTAAATATGGCCGATTCACGATATACATCTTGATTTTTAAAAAATGTTTTCTTTAAATAAGCTTTGTTGCACAATTAAAAGGTCAAGACACCGCATTTCCAACGGTCAGGAATAATCGAATGAATTCAAGACTTTTGAAGTTATACCTATGCTAAATATAAGCCTTCCACAACCATAAGACCCATTAATAATTACATTGTTTTATCAAATAGTATTTAACCTGTTTGTTTGCAATAATCACTGATCTGGCTTTCAAGTCTATGAAAATGCCCTTTTTTTTTTTCTTTACCCGAACCATGCACTAAAAATGACCAACTTCTCTTAACAGGCATTATAGGAAATTAAAACAGGTCTCATAAACAATCTCTCAAGCACAAGCCCACGCGCTAGTGAGTAGCCAGCTAATCTCTACATTTAAAGTCTAGCCAATTTGGATCTATTTGCTTGCTAGCAAGGTAGCTAGAACAGTTGAACTGTTCTGAACACAACCTCCTGTCCGTCTCCAACTGTTTGAACAGCATACTAGCCTGTCCACTTTGTTCAGATGTTGGAATCAAGTGGCCTACCTTATATAAAATGCGGCTTCTTATGCTCGTTGCACATTTATAAAAACAGACTAGACAGCTAGCACATTAACAGAACGTGGCTAAAATGCTCCTAGCAGAACTTGGTACCAAGTACTGCATTTCTGTCACAGTGTGACAGAAACTGTGCATTAAATGTTCCACAATCATGTTCACTGATCCTCCAGTTCTAGGAGGGTCTGGGAGTCGAGACATAAAAAGGGTATCGTTAGAAAAGGTAACTTCCCCTCTGTTACAGTAAAATAATGTCTCATTGTGTTTGGGTGTCCATGTGACCAATTCTGTTGGACCAACCCTCAAATGCAAATAGGCTTGGTGTGTGTGTGTGTGTGTCTGTGTCTGTGTGTGTGTGTGTGTGTGTGTGTGTGTGTGTGTGTGTGTAAGTGGGAAGTTGCAAACAGCACAGAAGGAGCGAAGGAGATGAGACCAAAAAGACTTCACGAGAACAAGCGGACATGAACGCTCATAAAACAAAACAAATCTTGATTCTTGCGATACAGGCATTTGTAACGCCGTGCTAAAACCTACATTTACTAACACAACAAAACCTTTTGTAATGAGAATGTCTTATTGGATAGGTTTAGGTAGTCCCTCCCCATGTTCTTTTGTTTGGTTTCTAATTAATACGACCCAGCTGAGTGTTTCTTGTTTCAGCGTGGTCTTGAGGATGCTTTGCTCCAGACCAATAACAGTACATTCTGGTGCGCCAGCCAGTGGGCTAGCTAATCTTTGATGTCCTTGAGTACAGTCACCTGAGAGACGGTTTTCTTGACCCTCAGCGCGGTGAGGCGAGCTGCAGCGTTGGCATACCAGCACTCGCGCATCAGCTTGCCTATCACCCGCAGTGCCTGGTGAATCAAGAAGGATCATGTTAAATCAACAGGTCAAAATTGTACATTTTTGGCTATTTAGCAGACACTCTTGTCCAGAGCAGATCAACTTAGAATTACAGTAAGTGCATTCAAATGAGTTAGGTTAGACAACCCCATATCAGTCATTGCAAGTAAAACCTTCCTCAAAAACAGAAGTTCAATTTACAGAGGTACAATTCTAAATGCTAACCAAGCTAATATACATAATATGGCTCTGTAGTGGAAGCTAAATGATTCTTGTTTATTTTTTTTAAGTCTAGGGTTGTAAAATTTGTCCAAAAATTCCTAGGCTTCCCGTTCTGAGGATTCCCGGAGTTCCTGCTTATTCCCTACCGATTCCAGGAATCATCCAACCGGGGTTTCTGGAAAAGTTGGGAAAGTTGCAACCCTATCCCAGTCAAAAAAAAAATCTCTCACCTCACAGCTCTGCCACTGGTTGGGAATGTTGGGTCTCAGTTTCTGGTCACAGACGATCTTTCTCATGTCCTCCACAGAAGGATCTGAAGGCACCATATCATAGTAAGGCACCTGAAAATCTTCTTGAAGTCCTGTGGGTGGGGGGGAAACAAGCACATTTCTTCATTTCCCTGGCACAAATGTACCATCCTTCATCATCAGTTCCATGGCAATATGAGAAATTGTGTTTACTTAATATCAGTGGTAAAATTATAATTGATTAATATTCATTAAATGATGAATCACTGAATAAAGTATATGCATTGCCTACCAAATAAACCAGTAACTGCATCAATCACTACTCCAGTGTCATTTCTCTGAGTGCATTAGCTGCACAGACTAGACTTCCCTTTCATTTGCTTAAATGTTGCTTTTGTACTAAGAGTTAAATAACTTGAAGGTGTCGCAAATGGCACCCTATAGTGCATACAGGGAATAGAGTATTAGCTTCAGCTTTAAATACTGCCATTTCTAGTAGCCTTCCATTGTATTTGCTTCCGGTCGCTTTTGTACTAAGAGTTTTAAAAATACGTACCCCTGATGGAACACCTCCTTGCCAGTTCCCAGAATACAAGGCCCAGGGAGTAGATGTCTGCCCGCTTGAATGACTCAAAGCTGCCAATATTGATCGTGTCATCCAGCAGTTCTGGGGCCATGTACCTGCCGAGGGAGGATGAACACGTTAACTACTAACCAACAGGGTATTAGGGGGAGTGAGTCAACACTGACGCATCTGAAGACACTCAACGTCCTGGCAGAGATACACAGACAGGCAGGGTTGGAAATGATCACCATCCACCCGCCAAATGAGAGTATAGTTTGTCATCGGCGGGTAAGAATGTACTATAGCTATATTTCACACGCCATGTTGGCAGGTGGTCACACAGAGCATTTGGGAACTGTTTTTTTCTTCTATCCAAAGCCCACACGTAGTGGTTTGTCGAACTGACAAGAAAGGCTACTAAATGTGTGACTTTGTCGTTGTTTCTTGGACAGTGTTCACATGCTAGGTTGTTTATCAAAGTTAGTTTGAGTTTGCTGCAACTGTCTGCTGCTAGGAAGACATCGCAGTCTGAGATGATTTTTTTCTTCTCCATCACAGACAAGCAAGTGCCACAGCTGGTCCCTTAAAGGGCCAGCTGAACATTTTTGTCTCACCTAATGACTGTGCTTGATTGAGGATGGATCACTCCCACAAACGTTTATTAATTAACCTTTAGTCGTTGCTCTCCTTGATTTATTATTGTGCTTCTACATTTCTACTCATGAGAACATCATGTACTTCTTGTAAAAAAATGTCAGCATTGAGCCCTGAACTAAAATAGAAGCTGTATCACTCAGCATTTTGTGGCAGGGCAGGCACTTTGTTGATTCTTGATGTTCAGCTGTAGAACTGTTTATCTGTTTGGCTTATTGGATCGAAATGATTCATGTTAACATACATTGCTTAAAAAGAAGCAGGTCACAAAAATGAAAGGAAATTAAGAAATATAAACCATTACTTCTTACTAGTAATACATTTTTGGGGGGTGATTTGTGGTGTAATTGCGGAGAAAAATACATTTTGGACAGTAAAATAATCTTCCTCCAGTGGCTGCTGGACCAAAAAGTTCATTTCCCACCCTGCAGACAGGCAGCAGACAGGCAGCAGGCACACAGAGACACACAGACAAAGACATTTTATTATTATATAGACAGAAGACAGGGCTCCATGTGAGCAGCGGTCCCATCACTATATTAACAGTTAACAAACGACACATGGTGTCCTAAAAATAGGAGCTCTGAATGATGGAGGTAGCGCGTGGAAGAGGATACCTGTCGGCTAGCCATCAATTTCATAAACAAACGAAGGCAAGGGAGATGTAAAGACTTGGATGCTTCCCAAATGGCACCCTATTCCCTAGTGCACCATTTCTGACTCGAGATGTGGCATTTTGGACACACTCAAAGTCAACGTGAGACCTTCCTGATTGTCGGCCAATATTGCTCCCTCCATCTCTAAAAAGGATATAAAAAGATCAAATACTAATAATTGAAAAAGTTGATCAAAGTGCCCAATAGACAAGCCCATGGTATTTTCTCTCAGTTAAAAGCTGCCTAGTTACCTCTTTGTTCCTACTCTGTGATTGGCCGGTATATCAATGATGTTGGTACTGGAGTCGTGTTTCACAGCCAATCCGAGGTCTGCTATGACAGCCGTCCCATTCTTCTTCACCAGAATATTTTTAGACTTGATGTCTCTGTGGGCAATGGCAGGTTTCCCTGTAAAACACAACACAACTCAGTTTTATTACATGTAATTTAAATAACTTGCTAAAGTGATACATGGGTGTATTGTCACTGTTGTATGGCCCTTGCAAAATACATGTCTAGTGCTATGAATGGATGCACACATTACAACATAGTTATTCAGGGTTGGGTAAGTTACTTTCTAAATGTAATCTGTTACAGTTACTAGTTATCTGTCCAAAATTGTAATCAGTAATGTAACTTTTGGACTACCCAAACTCAGTAATGTAATCTGATTACATTCAGTTACTTTTAGATTACTTCCCCCTTAAGAGGCATTAGAAGAAGACAAACATTATGTTACCAATTGAACAACATCTATTGCAGGATAAAGCAATGTTAAAGTTTACATAGCTGGCCATATATGGATGTTAAATTTTAATTTATGGGTTGGTTATGTAGGCTTCCTCTAACCCATCGCTTTCTACTACATATAATAATAATAATACGATTAAGTTCTATCTTTACATTAAAAACCAAAGTCTATCAGAATTCCAGTCATTCCAGTAAATGTTATACCCTTGATATTCAAGAATAGGACTTGGAAATATGGAAGTATAGATTAGCCAAATTGTTTTACCTGAGCATAACCCCAAAACTAAGGACTTAATAGCCAGGCCTACTCTGTTGTTCATGATTTTGTTGTCATGGAGGACTGATTGGGCTCATTGATTCAGGTTGAAAAATAATGCTGCGCTCATGGAATGGTATGCTTTGAGCACTACTGAAAAGTGCTACTTACATGTGAAAAATGAATGCCATGTGCTGCATTTGCTATAGGCCTATTGCTTACCTATTTGGTGGTGACAATTTGATATCTTGATAATGTACAGCTTTTTAAAAGGGCAAATCCACAGATGAAACAATAACAAAATGGTCGCCCCTGTTTTGGTAAAAAACTGAGGGATGGGCCTGGAGAAATGTAACCACTCTAAGATTAATAGACAGAGCTATGGATGCAAGGACTGACCATACATAATGTGCTGATGCTTTGATGGTGACACTGATATTTTTAGAATTCAAGGCATACTTAAACAGCATGGCTACAACAGCATTCTGCAGCGATACGCCATCCCATCTGGTTTGCACTTAGTGGGAGTATCATTTGTTTATCAACAGGACAATGACCCAACACACCTCCAGGCTGTGTAAGGGCCAGATGACCTGGCCTCCACAAACACCAGACCTCAACCCAATTGGGATGTTTGGGTTGAGTTGGACCGCAGAGTGGCGGAAAAGCAGCCAACAAGTGCTCAGCATATGTGGGAACTGTTGGAAAAGCATTCCTCATGAAGCTGATTGAGAGAATGCCAAGAGTATGCAAAGCTGTCATCAAGGCAAAGGGTGGTTACTTTGAATATAAAATATATTTTGATTTGTTTAACACGTTTTGGTTACTACATGATTCCATATGTACTATTTCATAATGTTGAAAAAACCTGGAATGAGTGTGTCCAAACTTTTGACTGGTAATGTATATATAATTTATAACTCCAAAATGGATGTAGCAACTACAGACTGCCCCTTTAAGTCTATCAAACGTGTGCGAGTTTGAGCATGTCTCCATTAGGCATATGGATTTTTTTTTTTTTTTTATCGGCATGAATTAGATTGAGCAATAAAAGCCCCACTTTTATTCCATAGGCTGGGACCCGCACTATGCAGCTGTTACAAGAGCGCATATTTCACTGGCTGTCCACTGGTTTCAAAAACAATGATTGATAGGCAGCTTAAACTTCTTGAATTCAACCATTATTGGGTTCAATATATATTTATATTTGTGAACAGCCATCCACAACAACCACAATCCAGAAGTCACAAATAGCTAAATGACAGAGCAGCAGTGTGATTCACGTTAATGCGCTATGTAGATATCAATAATAAGTGTTAGCTGTATCGCCGTAGACTACACCACTGCTGTCATCCTTACCTCCAAGCGTTTATTCAAGTTGGATAATCTTCTGATGCCGACAGCAGTCGCACCATTGGAAGACATAGTTTGGGCTGTAGCCTACAAAAGCCCATTCCTGCTCTTTCCCCACGAGTCATCAAACACATTTGGTGTGTAATCATAGTGGTCTCTGACTTGTGGTCAAACTTGCTCAAGGTGGAACAAATTTAAACTTGGACCTTCTTTCAATGCTGATTTGAATGTCATTGAGAAAACAGAGAAGTGTCAAATATTTATTTTTGCAAACATCCTTTCCGAATTTAAAAGTAATCCGTGAAGTAATCTAGTTTTTCAAAAGTATCTGTAATCTGATTACAATATTTACAGTAACCAGTTTTTTGTAATCCCTTACATGTAACGGACTACATGTACATGTAATCCGTTACTCCCCAACCCTGGTTATGGTTATATTTCATGTCTATTCAATAACTTGCTAACATCGACAGACGTTTGTTGTCACTGTTATATTGCCCTTGCAAAATAGATGCTAACAATAGATTAACAGTAGTACTGTGCAAACATGTTAAAGAAAAATAATCCAGAAGAAACCATTTGTATAGAAATAAGGCTCTCTTTGTGACTGCAACAAGCTCACATCCGCAAGTAACTAGCAACATAAATAAGTGTGCTTTGGAAAGTAGCTTTTCTAAGATTAGAAAGAGGATTTTCTATGGTTGTTCTGTTATAAAAGGAGGCCCTCGCCAAGTCCCTGTAATTATAGTTCTGACCTTTGGTGAATCATTATTTCCACTACAAGAAAACATGCCAATCCTGTGGGATGTTCAATAGAATATCTAAAGTGGAAATGGCATCAGTCCAAAACTAGACTGACAGATACATAGGTTTTCTATTGTTATTGAAGCCTATACCACACTACAAATAAGCCTTGTAGTGCGTGGTATATCTGTGGACCTGTAGGATACAGAGACCCTAAATATGCTACATTATATCAATCACTCTGAATCTAATAATGATAGTCATCTTAAATTCCCATTACGGGAAGGTAAAAGGTGCCAACACCTCACCCTGAGTGCCAATGATCTCCATGTGGAGGTGTGCCAGGCCGCTGGCGATGGACAAGGCCAGAACGATCATGCCGTCCACAGACACCGTGTACCTGTTCAGGTAGTCGAACAGGGAGCCGTGCTCGTGGTACTCGGTCACCAGCCACAGCTGGGTCCAAGAGCCGTTATCTGCAGAAGACAGCAAAAGGGCATGGTCATTCACCTGGGGTTAGTGTACGTGTACAGTCATACTTGAGAAAGCTTCTTGTCACACCTTAAAACAATGTACATGACATGAAATGTAGTTAGGGCCAGGAGTTTTTCCTAAGTCACGACATAGTCAAAATAGCATATCAAGGGCAGTTATATCAAGGATGCGTCCCAGATGGCACCCTATTCCCTATATAGTATATAGGGCGCTGGTGAAAAGTAGTGCACTATATAGGGAATAGGGTGCCATTTGGACCAAATATGTCAATAAGTTCCTTTGTTATCAGCTCCAATGAATCCCAGGATATTCTCGTGTCGGAGCATGATGGTCTGATAGATCTCTGCTTCTCTGAACCAGGACCTCTCGTCACGGGATGAAAAGATCTTCACCGCAACGTCCTCCCCTCGCCACTTCCCTCGCCACACCTCCCCGAAGCGGCCCTTCCCAATGGTCTCCTGTAGCACGATTGTCCGAGCTATTGTCCTTTGTACCAGCAGTGGTAGCCCTGTAAAACAAAACAAAAATCAGATGAATCCGTTGCAAATGCTCCGTCAGGAACATAATCCAATTATAATCTCTGAACTCAGTGTGTTGTTACTCACACTTGCTGCCCAATTTTCAATATTAAAACATCAAATTGATGTAAAATGCTAAGTTGGTTATGAGGTCCATCTATCAGAGCACCATTACCTGCTCTCCCCCGTGCATGCCTAAATAGAATCCCCATTAGAGACCCATGGGCTTGATGGGGGATGCCCATTGTAGTGATTATGTTTCTATGACTGTACATTGAACCATACATGTATAGACTCTCTCTTACCGGAGCCTGAGCCGGAGGTGCTCATATCGTAGATGAGGTCTTTAAGACACTTATCGGGGGACATAAGACTTTGGTCATCCAGGGGCTCCTCCGCGTCATTCTTGTGGGCCCGGTTGTAGGCACAGGGCTGGCTCTGCACCACACACACACCCAGCAGGATGCTCACACAGAGCAGGGTAGAGGGCACCAGGATGACTGCTGCCAGCTCCAGTCTGCCCCAGCCGGGCTCCTCCGAAGGCCTCTCTACATAGCCTACACAGACACAGCAACATACTGTAAGAACATTATGTAAGAAACAAAGAGGGTCTTACAATAACAAGACTTGATCAGTAGATGAATGTGCAATGGCCCCACACATTTGGGATATAAGGTTTAAAAAGGTGGATGGGGATTTTTACATTATTATTAAATTAACTTCCTGAACCCAAATCATACATAGGCTAATACTTAATTATTTCCATGTCCTCTAGTGGTGATTTCCAACCACTTTACACCCATTACTACCAATAATGTAGTCAGTCGTTACATGCTGTTGCAGCTTCTGATCAAAATGTGAAATCTCTACCAAAACAAATTAAAATTGTATTTGTCAAATGCGCCGAATCTAACAGGTGTAGACTTTACCCTGAAAAGCTTACTTATGAGCTCGTTTTCAAATGTAAGAAAATTAGCATATAGAAAATAGTAACACAATAGATAAGGAAGCTATACACAAGGAGTACCAGTACCAAGTCAATCTGCAGGGATACAAGGTAGTTGAGGTAATACGTACATGTAGGTAAGGGTTCAAATGTATTAGGCAATCAGGATAGATAATAAACAGAGTAGCAGCAGTGTGCGTGTGTGTTTGCGTGTGTGTGTGTGTGTGTGTGACGTCAATGCGCATGTGTGTGTTTTGTGTGTGAGCGTGCGTGTCTGTTGGAGTGTCAGTATGTCTGAGTCTGTGGGTAGAGTCCAGTGAGTGTGCATCGAGTCAGCGCAAAAATGGGTTAATGCAAATGACCTGAATGCCAAAACAGAGGTGCTCAAAGTTGACCCATTTTGCATACCACACCCTACATCCATGTCTTCATCACTGAAAAAACGGTTGAGTTTGATATCATTTGAAAGCTTACAAACAGGGTTATCAAACAAGTTGTATCATTTGACTACATTATTTTTTACGAAAAAAACGTGTAAACACGCATGTTGTAGCCAAGAACCTATTTTACATCATCCGAGGTGTCCGTGTTGTGCCCGTCATCGGTAGAATGAGCCTATCCCAAGTTCAGACCACTGCAATTTAGCCGGTACACTATTGAAATATAAATTAAAATGTAAATGTTCACTTCTAAATATAGCTGTGAGCAGCAATGACCGGGATACACAGGATGACAGAAAGGACAAAGCAAGCCCTCTAGCATGTAGGCGCTACCTTCCTTTATGGACAATCAGAGGAAGCATTACCATGTTTACCTCTCAATACCACAAGGATGACGCTAGTGAAGTTTAGTCTAGTATTGATTTTTTATACCAATTCTGTGGTCAATTTGGCTAATGGTTTAAGTTAAGGAAATATTTTTAGGAAATTTTTTCAGTCTTATTTTCAAAATGTTTCACATTGTTCATCTGCATAATTTTATTCTAACATTAATTTTCATGAGACAAAGTCTACTTGATCTATAGTTATTGCTATAGTATCCTATGGTGCCACTGTTGCCAATGACATCTATAGTGCCACCAATTGGTCTGGTGCAGCTAAGGTTGCAGTGAATTTATATTCATACAGCTTCTAAGGACATATACATAAGGCATACATACCAAATTTCATGGCCTCATGTCCATTGGTTCAGTTCTTATATCCCTGGTGTGATATGGTGCCATCTAGTGGTGTAGCATGGCCCACTTTTAATGCAGCAACTAATCATTCTCAAATTCATTAGGCTAATTACACTGAACCAAAATATGAATGGAACATGTAAAGTGTCCCATGTTTCATGAGCTGAAATTAAAAATCCCTGAAATGTTCCATACGCACAAAAAGCTTATTTCTCTAACATTTTGTGCACACATTTGTTTACATCCCCGTTACTGAGCATTTCTCCTTTGTGAAGATAATCCAGTCACCTGACAGGTGTGGCATATCAAGAAGCTGATTAAATGCCATGCCATTATACAGGTCCACCTTGTGCTGGGGACAATAAGAGGACACTAAAATGTGCAGTTTTGTTACACAACACAATGCCACACATTCTCCAGCATTGAGGGAGTGTGCAATTGGCATGCTGACTGCAGGAATGTCCACCAGAGCTGTTCCCAGAGAATTGAATGTTAATTTCACTACCATAAGCTGGCACCCCTGGTCAGTTATGTGAAATCCATAGATCAGGACCTAATCTGATCAACCAATCTGATTTATGGTTCATGAGAAAGATTTTTTAAGTATACATTTTTTCATTAGCATATGTGCATCTATAGTTACAGTGCGGCCATATTTGAATGCAACAAAAACAAATCTCAAAACCATTAAACACTGATGTAGTGGGTCTAAATACAAAATGTGTGGAGAATCTGACGTATGGTTCTGGAGGAGATGATTACAGGTGATTTTCAGCCTTCGCGTTATATATGTAAAGAATGTATTAATAGTTTCCCTGTTGTTGTTTTTTTTTACATAAATACCAAATTCAGCGTGGTTCATCTTAGGGATGTCCATGATAGTGATGATAAGTTTCAAGTTGATACGCCACTGTGGAGTGGATTTAAATGGACACATAAAAATCTGATTTTTGATAAGTCAGCCATCTTTTTACCCAAACTAAGCTAATACGGATCATGGGTCTACATTCCGAATTTGGTGCCATTTGGTCCTATGGTTTATGAGAAGACGTTTTTCTAAGGTTTTCCCAAATGTCCAAGATGGAGGAAAATCTATCCTGATAGACATTATGGGTCCTTGATGCAAATTTCTTCACCATGACGAAAGACACCTACATACATAGTTTCAAGTCTCTAGGTTACACGGGCAGATATGAGGGTTTAAGAGAGACTGCTTATACAAGCACCACCTGTTGGCCAATCGGTGCCACTATTTTTTTTACCAAGTAACTCATGGCATCTAGTTTCTGTGTGCCAAATTAGAATCTAAGAATAACAATATAGGTTCATAACTTCGCTGTGAACCCCTAATTACTACCAGAAAGATGGCCACCGGTCCACCCTCTGTTTAATTTAAACTTGAATAGGAATGTCAATTCTATTATCTATATTTCTATGATTTCAAAAGGTTTCCTATGGAAGATTGACAGTTTAATTTAAAACGATATATATTCTCACTCAAATCAACATTGGCTGATGTGTTGACCTCCAACCATCTTTGTGGTACAATTTGAAAGTTGAAATTAAAATGTTATTCACATTGTAGTACATTAAATCAAACAAAACATGACGCCCACCCTGTATTGAAGAGCATGCGATGTCTCAAACGATGGTGAGCACAACAACTAAAATAGGGTCTACAACATACAGTCAGTGGCCAGAACCGTAAGGCTCTCCAGAGGGTAGTGAGGTCTGCACAACGCATCACTGGGGGCAAACTACCTGCCCTCCAGGACACCTACACCACCCGATGTCACAGGAAGGCAATAAAGATCATCAAGGACAACAACCACCCGAGCCACTGCCTGTTCACCCTGCTATCATCCAGAAGGCGAGGTCAGTACAGGTGCATCAAAGCAGGGACTGAGAAACTGAAAAACAGCTTCTATTCTCAAGGCCATCCGACTGTTAAACAGCAACCACTAACAGTGAGTGGCTGCTGCCAACATACTGACTCAACTCCAGCCACTTTAATAATGGAAAAATTGATGGAAAAAAAATGTATCACTAGCCACTTTATACAATGCCACTTAATATAATGTTTACATACCCTACATTACTCATCTCATATGTATATGTATATACTGTACCCTATATCATCTACTGCATCTTTATGTAATAAATACATGTATCACTAGCCACTTTAAACTATGCCACTTTGTTTACATACCCTACATTACTCATCTCATATGTATATACTGTACTCGATACCATCTACTGCATCTTGCCTATGCCGTTCTGTACCATCACTCATTCATATGTTTTTATGTACATATTCTTCATCCCTTTACACTTGTGTGTATAAGGTAGTTGTTGTGAAATAGTTTGGTTAGATTACTCATTGGTTATTACTGCATTGTAGGAACTAGAAGCACAAGCATTTCACTACACTCGCATTAACATCTGCTTACCATGTGTATGTGACAAATAAAATGTTATATGATTTATTCCTGCGACCAGTCACTTTTCAGCCCTGTTTACATGTACAGTAAACCGAGTATTCAGACAAAATTAGTATACAGTACTAACATATGGAGAACCTTCCGAATACGATTTTTACACAAGTATGTTTTGTAATTATCCGTGATCGTGACTTTCAGCTGCCAGCACGCATGTTTCTTTCACTCAGTGTGAAGTGCTGTGTGCTGTAAACAACTATTGGCTAGTTCTTCTGTCTGTAAAGAAATGGGCAGGGTATCGGTTGAGCCTGCTGCAACGATTGGATTTAAACAAGCCGCTCTGGCTGTACCTTTCCTTGTGGCGCTGCACTGCATCGCAGCGCTAGCTGTGCCACCAGAGACTCTGGGTTCGCGTCCAGGCTCTGTCGCAGCTGGCCGCGACCGGGAGGTCCGTGGGGCGACGCCAAGACAAGATAGTAATTACTAACAATTGGATACCACGAAATTGGGGAGAAAAGGGGGCAAAATGTAAAAAATTAAATTACAAATAAATCTTGGTGATATGTCCAGTCAGGTCCATAATTATTAGCACCCTTGATAAAGACAAAAAAAAAGATATGTTATTGATAACAAGGGTGCCAATATTACCCTAGCGCACGCCCCTTGTGAGGATAACATCGTCACCGTTTCGAATCCGAGTGCTAATGTTTTTTTTATCAATCTCCAGGCGGTGCTCTGACATGACATGAAAATAGAGCTCTTTGGCCACGCACACCAGTGGTGGCGTCAAAAAACAGAAGCATATGCAGAAAAGCACCTTATACCTAAGGTCAAATGGTGGGGTATCTTTGACATTATGGGGCTATTTTGCTTCCACTGGTCCTGTGGCCTTTGTTAAGGTCAACGGCATCGTTCATGCCATTCATTACCAAGTATCAGGACAATTTAGATAAAAATCTAGTTACCTCTGTCAGGAGGCTGACACTTGGCCGCAAGTAGATATTCCAGCAAGACAATAACCCCAAGCACACATCAAAATCCACAAATACATTTTTAATTGACCACAAAAATCAACATTTCGCAATGGCCTTCTCAGTCTCAAGTCCGCTTGAACCCCATTGAAAACCTGTGGTTTGAATTGAAGATGGCAGTCCATAAGCGCAGGCGAAGGACAACATGGAGGAATGGTCTAAGATCCCTCCCTATGTGTTCTCCAATCTCAGAAACATAAGGGGAGGGTGATAGAGTATTGAAAACAGGGATGACAATCATTTTGACCCCTATCTTTCTTTAGATTTTTTGTATTAGGCTACTTGTTCAACCACATCTATTTCTCTGAGCAATTGTATTAGTATAACGTTTCCAAATTTTCTGGAGCATGCAATATAGCTCAGTATTTATATTATTTATTTTATAGTCTTTGTTGGTCATCTTTATCAAGGGTGCCAATAATTATGGACCTGACAGGATCTTGACTCTGAAATCATCCATGTACTGCCAGACACATGTCTGTACTGCCAGACATAATCCTAATGCAGTGCAAGTATAACCTTGTCATTATGTTTAAATAATGAGCAGTTGACATTTTACAGTCCTTGATTTTTTTCAGTGGGTGGATAGGGACAATTTGGTTAGAAACAACCATTTCAGGGACAACAACATCTCCTTCTCAAAACCTCACACTTTGATAACAGAATGCTAGAATTCCCATGGCACTACTAGTGTAATAAAGTAATACAAAATGATGTCATAATAAAGTAATGGAAAATAATGTACTAAAGCAGTATTCTTTCTATGTTGAACAGTTATTTTTCAAAGTTGAAAATAGCCATAATATCAACAATACCAAAACTGCACTCAGCATAGAGCTGTTGTTACACAATTTCACGTCATTTTAGCTGCTTGCAACAGAGTTGCTTTTCTATTGCTTTGTGAAACAACCCCTGTAATATTCATGTGTGTCAACATACTGAATTGTAATTGGTTGCATTCTACCGTCATATCATACTGCACTATGATTGGTTAAGACCACCCAGGTCATTGGGTATTTTCCGTTGATCATGACCGAAGACACATGAACGCGCCAGTTATAGCTAGCTAATAAAGAGCTATGTTGTTTTATAAAGATCCTGTCATGCTGCATTTTATACAAAGCGTGCAAAACAAGACACTCCCCTGACACTAATAAGCTGCTCATCTGAAACTTTAAATTTCATCTGGATGCATCCAACCTTGATTGGCTGTTGCTTGCAACTAGTTGCGCAAATCAAACCCTTTTGTCACATGATCCATTCGATGGTTCAGAATTTCGACCAAGTTGTCATGTCAACACAGCTGTCAGTGCTGTGCAGCACAACCCACGATCTGCGTTGACAGAACAGAGACTAGCACCACAGATAGAACAATGAGACAGATATTTCACCGGATGGAGATGTGAAGCATCCGCTTGGCGTTTCCACTCACTACCAAATGTGGTAGTGAGAGGAAGGTCACTAGCTGGCAATGGGAGAAGATGGATTTTACTGTATTGAGATGGATTTTGGCTGACATTCTGCTAATTGAACTGTGTTAGCCATCTTAGTTCGTTGCTAGAGTGGTTAGCTTGTTGCTAGCTAGCTAGCTGTCTTGGTGTTTGCATTGTCATTTTGGCTAGCTAGCAATATTTTACAGGCTGCATGTCTTATATATATCCTTGCTGTTACAATAACTAAATGGTTGGATAAACAAATCATTTGTGAAACCCCAATGTAACGCAGCAGATGACATGGGGTGAGAATGGAATTCTCAAACAAGCAGCTTCAATTTGATTGGCTCTTGCATGCAATTTTATCCTAGTGGTTAGAGCGTTGGGCCAGTAGGTTGCTGGATCAAATCCCTGAGCTGACAAATTAAAAAATCTGTCGTTCTGCCCCTGAACAAGGCAGTTGGCCTACCGGGGAACAGTGAGTTGTCATTGTAAATAGGAATTTGTTCTTAACCGACATGCCTAGTTAGATAAAAGGTTAAAAAAAAAAAAATGTAAATGAGTTGCTTCATGTAACAGCAAAGTTGCTTGAGATGATGTCACTTGCAACCATAGGAGGTTGGTGGCACCTTAACTGGAGAGGAAGGTCTTGTGGTAATAAATGCAACTAAAATTGTATGAAGTTGCTTTGTGTAACACCAGGCGAAAGCTCAAGTGGTGTCATGTTTGTTTAACCTGGTGGTCTTAGCTATCCCCAATACAGCAATAGTCTTTGAGTGTCCTCATCTAGTAAGATGTCTTGCAACATCGACAGAGTGAGAACTGTACACAGAGTCAGATATGTGAACACAAGTCGACAACCCAAGTCAAGTATTTCATAACATGTCTTTCCCTTTTACCTAAAAGCCTATTCTAGGTCCCAGTAGAGCAAAGAAAATCACTCAAGGAAAAGTGCAAAACAACAGGAAATCAGCCTCTAACCTCCATTGCCCTACTGGTTAAAAGATACTGAAATGTTTTTCAACATGCATATCAGTTGGATGCACTTAGGACATATCTACTTCCCCGTGTGCTTTGAGTAGGCCACTAATCTTTTTTGTCTAATGTTGGGAGGCTACTTTGGGGGCGGCATGTGTTAGGGTAGCAATCTCATGTCATTCATCGTTTTTGACAAATTCAAACGTTCTTATCCAAATCACAATACCTCTATCTCAATGTTTATGAGACGGTATGAAAATAGGCACATTTATAGAAATCAACATCAGCTGTTTGAAATAGAGTACCTCGTTTCATTTTTCCCCAAAACACAGACGGCTCCAATGGTTTACCTCAACATGGAGGCAGTCATTCTGACAAGACAGATACAGTATTTTACACGCACAGACACATGTTACTATAGATTTTCGGTATGTTTTTACATTTCTAAAGGAATCTTTGAAGACTAGCCCTTGGTGGGCTAAAAGAGATCCTAATCAAATAAAACGTCTAACATTCCAACTGTAATGGGCTAACGTCATCTCATCTGCCCTTTCAGTCATGTGGTCTACTCTTTACAATAAGAACCAAAAACATAGCAGCAGTGGTGTAAAGTACTTAAGTCAAAAATATTTGAAAGTACTACTTTACTAGTTTTTTGGGGTATCTGTACTTAACTATTTATATTTTTTTGACAACATTTACTTCACTACATTCCTAAAGAAAATGATGTACTTTCTACTCCATTTTCCCTGACACCCAAAAGTACTCGTTACATTATGAATGCTTAGCAGGACAGGAACATTGTCTAATTCACACACTTATCAAGAGAACATCCCTGGTCATCCCTACTGCCTCTGATCTGGCGGACTCACTAAACACAAATGCGTAGTTTGTAAATTGTCTGAGTGTTGCAGCGCGCCCCTGGCTGTCCGTAACTTTTTTTAAATAAACAAATGGAGCTATCTGGTTTGCTTAATAAACTCAGCTAAAAAAGAAACGTCCCTTTTTCAGGACTCAAAGATAATTCATAAAAATCCAAATAACTTCACAGATCATTTTTTCGGGTTTAAACACTGTTTCCCATGCTTGTTCAATGAACCTTAAACAATTAATGAACATACACCTGTGGAACAGTCGTTAAGACACTGACAGCTTACAGATGGTAGGCAATTAAGGTCACAGTTATGAAAACTTAGGACACTAAAGAGGCCTTTCTACTGACTCTGAAAAACATAAAAAGAAAGATGCCCAGGGTCCCTGCTCATCTGTGTGAACGTGCTTTAGGCATGCTGCAAGGAGGCACAAGGACTGCAGATGTGGCCAGGGCAATAAATTGCCATGTCCGTACTGTGAGACGCCTAAGACAGCGCTACAGGGAGACAGGACGGACAGCTGATCGTGCTCACAGTGGCAGACCATGTGTAACAACACCTGCACAGGATCGGTACATTCGAACATCACACCTGAAGGGATAGGTACAGGATGGCAAAAACAACATCCCGATTTACACCAGGAACGCACAATCAGTGCTCAGACTGTCTGTAATAGGCTGAGAGAGGCTAGACTGAGGGCTTGTAGGCCTGTTGTAAGGCAGGTCCTCACCAGACATCACCGGCAACAACGTCGCCTATGGGCAAAAACCCACCGTTGCTGGACCAGACAGGACTGGCAAAAAGTGCTCTTCACTGACGAGTCGTGGTTTTGTCTCACCAGGGGTGATGGTCATATTCACGTTTATCGTCGAAGGAATGAGCATTACACCGAGACCTGTACTCTGGAGCGGGATCGATTCGGGGGTGGAGGGTCTGTCATGGTCTTGGGTGGTGTGTCACAGCATGACAATGCCACCAGCCATACTGCTCGTTCTGTGCATGATTTTGTGCAAGACAGGAACGTCAGTGTTCTGGCCATGGCCAGCGAAGAGCCCGGATCTCAATCCCATTGAGCACATCTGGGACCTTTTGGATCGGAGGGTGAGGGCTAGGGCCATTCCCCCAGAAATGTCCTGGAACTTGCAGGTGCCTTGGTGGAAGAGTGGGTTACCATCTCACAGCAAGAACTGGCAAATCTGGTGCAGTCCATGAGGAGGCGATACACTGCGGTACTTAATGCAGCTGGTGGCCACACCAGATACTGACTGTACTTTTGATTTTAACCCAGGGACACATTATTCCATTTCCGTTAGTCACATGTCCATTTCCGTTAGTCACATCTCAGTTGTTGAATCTTATGTTCATACAAATATTTACACATACATGTAAATAAATGCAGGTGACAGTGAGAGGATGTTTCTTTTTTTGCTGAGTTTATAAGGAATTTGAAATGTATACTTTTATTTTACTACTTAAGTATATTTTAGCAATTACATTTACTTTTGATACTTAAGTATATTTAAAACCAAATACTTTAGGACTTTTACACAAGTAGTATTTTACTGGGTGACTCACATTTACTTGTCATTTTCTATTAAGGTATCTTTACTTTTACTCAAGTATGACAATTGGGTACTTTTTCCAACACTGCATAGCAGTAACACTTCATTTGGATAGTAACATTTTAACTAAACATTTACTAACCGTAGCCATAAACTTACCCCAACTTTAACCCTTATTCTAGACCTCACCCTAATCGTAACCTTAGCAAGCAGTTGCTTATCAACATGTTCAACTTCATAAAAAAACAAGTTTTCCCATCTCAATTTAAGTGCCTATTAAGTGCCAAATAAAAAGTAACAGGGTTGACCATGTCATCTTAAAATCAGCCATAAACCCCCTTGTGACATGGGGAATGGAAGCTTGTTGTGTACAACAGGGAGTGATAATTGAATGCAAGCATAACAACAAAAATGTGTTCAAATATGTCTAACCTATGGGTAAACAGGATTGACATGTTACGCTCGACCACACCACAAAACACCAGAAAATGGCCAAAAAGAGTAGAACCAGCTCATCTGATTTTACCCTATGATTTGACAATTAGATGTTCAATGTCTCTTTTGAAAACATTTTTTTTTTTAAGGAATATATTAAAATGAGAGTTTAGTTCACATAACAGGGTTGACCTTAAAATGAGAGACAGACAAAAATAAATGACGGGTCGCCACTGAGCTCGGGCAATTTGGAAGCATTTGGACCGCTCTGCTTCAGTACCTCGAATCAATCTGGTAACCAGGGGAACTGTTATTAAGGGCTGAGAACAGGCACTGATGAATAAAGGGTAGAGTGTAGTCAGTACATCACTTAAACAGAGCGGCCTCAGCAAGTGTACCGTTTCTTTTCCAAAACATCAGCAGGCAATTCAACATGCTAATCCAATCCATTCATAACCAAAGGGGATCAACAATTGATGAATGTTACTTTTCAAGAATGTTGCTTTCACTATGTGTTTGATTATTTTTCACATTAAAACACCAGGGTCTAAAATGATAATGATGATTGGTATGCGATGTACTTAAATGTATATTGGATTCTTGTAATGCAGTTATTACTAACCATGGACCTGAAGAACTAAAGGATGTTCAAGCCCAGCACTAAAACACCTGTTTCAACGACTCTAAGCTCCTCATGACACTCACTGTATATAATACTTGTATATAAAAGTCAGATGTATCAAATCAGAGGATATGAAGAGTACCTGATCTTCTATTCTAGGATATTGGGCTATTTAGGGATTCCAAAAAAGTGAAGAAAAAAATATTCTGAAATCTTTCTTGCCTACTACTTAAAATGCATACTGTGTACTAATCGTACGACATACTATTTATAACATTCTGTTTAGTATAAATTTAATGCATTAAGCAATAAATAACAGCATACTAGGCTCCTCCTTCTGAGAACGTGTCATCTAATACGTCAATTCCCACCATTCGTTCATTTTGGTACAGAGCGTCAGCTATTGTCAGACAGACATGGGCCTCAAAATATGATTCTCTTCCTCAGGTGTGCAGCAAAGTCTACTAGGTGAAAATCTGAAAGGAGTGTGACATCCTGGCATTTAAAGCACAATATATTTTCCAAAATTTCACATACTATAAAAACATTATTAGTAAAATTGGACTGAACATCACATTTCCATCCCACGTGTGATCAAAGAAGACATTCACAATGTAATCAAATTAAATAAATTAAAGAAACAATGTTTAGCACTAGTTTGCGTCAAGCCTGTCTTGAGTATTTGGCCATAGGTGCTCATCGAAAGCTCAGTAAATATCCTCATTGTTCATGCACCTGGGGGAAAACCTTTTGTCACGACGGATCTAAGCCCGACATACAATGCCTTCAGAAAGTATACGCCCCTTGACTTTGAAAGTTTCTTCAAGTGCAGTCAAAAAAACCATCAAGAACTATGATGAAACTGGCTCTCATGAGGACCGCCACAGGAATAGAAGACCCAGAGTTACCTCTGCTGCAGAGGATAAGTTCATTAGAGTTTAAAGCCTCAGAAATTGTAGACCAAATAAATGCTTCAGAGTCCAAAGTAACAGACACATCTCAACATCAACTGTTCAGAGGAGACTGTGTGAATCAGGCCTTCGTGGTCGAATTGCTGCAAAGAAACCACTACAAAAGAACCCCAATAATAAGAAGAGACTTGCTTGGGCCAAGAAACCCGAGAAATGGACATTACACAGATGGAAATCTGTCCTTTGGTCTGGAGTCCAAATTTGAGATTTTTGGTTCCAACCGCCGTGTCTTTGTGAGGCGCGGTGTGGGTGAACGGATGATCTCGCATGTGTATTTCCAACTGTAAAGCACAGAGGAGGTTTTATTGTGTGGGGTTGCTTTGCCTGTGACACGGTCTGTGATTTATTTAGAATTTAAGGCACACTTAACTAGCATGGCTACCACAGCTTTCTGCAGCGATATCCCACCTAGTTTGCGTTTAGTTGGACTATCATTTGTTTTTCAACAGAACAATGACCCAAAACACACCTCCAGGCTGTGTAAGGGCTATTTGACCAAGGAGAGTGATGGAGTGCGACATCGGATGACCTGGCCTCCACAATCACCCAACCTCAACCCAATTGAGATTGTTTGGGATGAGTTGGACTGAGTGAAGGAAAAGTGCTCAGCATATGTGGGAACTCCTTCAAGACTGTTGGAAAAGCATTCATCATGAAGCTGGTTGAGATAATTCCAAGTGTGCAAAGATGTCATCAAGGCAAAGGGTGGCTACTTTGAAGAATATAAAATATATTTTGATTTGTTTTAACACTTTTGGGGTTACTACATCATTCCACATGTGTTATTTCAGAGTTTTGATGTCATCATGATTGTTATACAATGTAGAAAATAGTAAAAATAAAGAACAAACCTTGAATAAGTATATGTTCTAAAACTTTTGACCGGTAGTGAGTGGAGTGTTGTTTCTCTTTGCTTATTTGAGCTGTTCTTGCCATAACATGGACTTGGTCTTTTACCAAACAGGGCTATCTTCTGTATACGACCCCTACCTTGTCACAACACAACTAATTGGCTCAAACACATTAAGGAAAAAAAAATTCTGCAACTTTTAACAAGGTACACCTGTTAATTGAAATGCATTCCAGGTGACTACCTCATGAAACTGGTTGAGAGAATGCCAAGAGTGTGCAACGCTATCATCAGGCAAAGGGTGGCTACTTTGAAGAATTTCAAATATAAAATATATATTTTTTGGTTACTACATGATTCCATATGTGTTATTGTCGTCACTATTATTCTACAATGTATAAAATGGTACAAATAAAGAAAAACCCTTGAATGAGTAGGTGTGTCCAAACTTCTGACTGGTATTGTATATGGAAAATAAAACTAAAATATTTTGGTTAGACAATTATACAACCCTCTGAGTCAATACAGGTTATAATCACCATTGGCAGTGACTACAGCTGTGACTCTTTCTGGGTAAGTCTCTAAGAGCTTTCCAAACCTAGATTGTGCAACATTTGTCCAATTCTTCAAGTTCTGTCAAATTTGTGGTTGTTTATCATTGCTAGGCAACCATTTTCAGGTCTTGCCATAGATTTTCAAACAGATTTAAGTCAAAACTCTAACTAAGCCACTCAGGAACATTCACTGTCTTCTTGGTAAGCAACTCCAGTGTAGATTTGGGCTTGTGTTTTAGGTTATTGTCCTGCTGAAAGGCAAGTTCATCTCCCAGTGTCTGGTTGAAAGCAGACTGAACCAGGCTTTCCTCTCTGAGCTTGCCTATGCTTAGCTCGATTGCGTTTCTTTTTTATCCTGAAAAACTCCAGTCCTTAATGAATACAAGCATACCCATAACATGATGCAGCCAACAGTACACTTAAAAATATGGAGAGTGGTACTCAGTAATGTGTTGTATTGGACTTGCCCCAAACATAACACTTTGTATTCAGGACAAAATGTTAATTGCTTCCCCACATTTTTTTGCAGTACTTGTTGCAAACAGGATTCATGTTATGGAATATTTTTTATTCTGTACATGCTTCCTTTTTTACACTGTCAATTAGGTTAGTATTGTGGAGTAACTACAATGCTGTTGATCCATCCTCAGTTTTCTCCTATCACAGCCATTAACCTCTGTAACGGTTTTAAAGTCACCATTGGCCTCTCCGGCAAATGATTTAGGAAGGACACTTGTATCTTTATAGTGACCATCCAAAGTGTAAATAATAAGTTCACCATGCTCAAAAAACAATTTTAAAAGAAAAAAAGGGGGATATTCAATGTCAGCTTTTTATTTTTACCAATCAACCAATAGGTGCCCTTCTTTGAGAGACATTGGAAAACCTCCCTGGTCTTTGTGGTTGAATATGTGTTTGAAATTCTGAGGGACCTTACAGATAATTGTATGTGTGGGGTACAGCGATGAGGTAACAAAGGGGTTGAATACTAATTGCCTCAAGACACTTCAGCTTTTAATTTCTTTTTTATGTTGAAAAAAATCTAACAACATAATTCCACTTTGACATTATGGGGTATTGCGTGTAGGCTTGGTGACATAATAAATCTCAATGTAAACCATTTTAAATTCAGGCTGTAACATTTTAAAAAATGTGGTAAATGCCAAGATGTGTGAATACTTTCTGAAGGCACTGTTGGTCTAGATTGAAATCAATTGCATGCCTCATCCACGGCCTGAAGGAGGGTGGTACGCTCATCGGGATGGCAATCATACATCTTCCACCTGTATTGTAATTGTGTATTATATTTTATTGTACTTATATATTGTAGTGGCCCTGTACGTGGCTCAGTTCATAAGAGCATGGCACTAGCAATACCAGTTTTCCCACTGGGGTCACATACCAAAATGTGTGGACTCTACATGGCATATATTACGGTGGTACTGTACTGTATTGGCCAATGCAATTTTAGTAAAGCAGTGGTGAAAAGTGAGTGTATCATTTTGTGTATTGTACTTAGTCAATTGAAAATTGCCTTTCTGATTATCTGTTTTGAATTTGACTAAAAGTTGTGAAAATTTACCACATACTTGCAAAAATTGCACCAAAAGTGATAATAAATAAAATGAACTATCAAAGCTTCGTAACTACCTGGATGCAGATGCAGGGTCTCGTTGTTGCAGAAGTCTGTGAAGCAGCAGTTCCTCTTGGAGACGTTCCGGGAGCTGTAGCAGAAGACCTGTCCCCTCATCTCAGCCGGGGACAGACAGGACTTGACGGCCTCCTCCTTCCCGTTGATCAGCATCACAGAGTTCCAGCAGGCCCCGTCCGCGCCTGTCTCACAGGTGTTGTTGTTACATAGCTGGCACACACACTTCAGAGCTGGAACAACAGGGTGACATCAGACGTCTGGCTTAATGACATGTCTTCGTACAACTCTTACGTTTGTGATTTTCTAGAGCCTTTCTTGCCAGGCTTTGCATACCACTTAGACTTCTGAAGAACATTAACAGCTGTATAACTCATGTTTTAGGACAAAGCCATATCAGCTACAGCATGGAAAACAGTCTTTTTTAAAAATCAATTCAGGGGCGGGGGAAACAAGTATAATGCCTGTTCATTTAGAACCCAGATATTAACACCCAGATAGTCCTGTGCTCTTCCTGGAGATTCTACACACTCCTGTCCTGATTTGATAAAGCGATGAGGACAGCATGGCTTTCCTACTTATAAGGTCTATACTATCAGTCTGTGTCCATCTTTTATAAGGGCAGAGAGGTTTGCCTGGTTGGACCTGTAGGGAATCTCTCGGATCACTCTCTCAGGTCCCTGCTACATGTCTGAGCAAAGCTCGATTTCTCTGAATATCAGAACGCCCTCAGATGTTCGACAACACTACTGATGGGAAGATGAACAGGCTAATCCATTCCAAATGTATGTTGCGTTCAAAACAGTGAAATGTGGTAATGACTTCACTTGTCCACGTATGCCTTTACAAGATTCCTGGGTGACTTCCTCCATCGTGAAGTTGGAATTTCACTTTTTAATAAGAGTATGAATTCATTTTTTGTATATACACACACACAGTCACAAAAGACTTTGGGCCCGTTTCCCAGATTGCGCATATTCCTGACAAAGCGAGCAAACTTTTTGCGGCAGAAGTAGGCATCAAATAGGTCTGGCTACCTGACACTGACTAAATGATGACCAAAACACACCTTAATTGCAGGGTCAGTCCCCGATAAGATGTACTTTATTGTCCCTTAACTTAGTGAACGGAATCGTGTCTTTATGCTCACAACTCAACCGAGACACACACACACACACACACACATACCTGAGGGTCTGGAAGCAATGGGTCAGCTGCAGTGCAAAGCCCCTAGAGCAATGGCAGGCAATGGTATCTAGGATGATGCCAGCGACCCACCGGTTGCCAGCGCACTCCAGATTTTGCCCGTCTGAGCTGGGATCGAAACTAGGCTACCATCTACCATTGAGTGTTTACATTATACACTGGCTATCGCGAAAGAAGAGGGTTGTATGGCAAGCATGGACAGGCACACTAAGATACAAGAGAGTTTCTAGCATAAGAGGCACACTATTGTGAACAGTTGGATGTCTGGTAATTTATACCTACTCATAAAGGCAGCAAATTACACAGTGCCTATGTACAATAAAGATCTAACTAATGGGGAAACCAGCTCTGACATGCAGGCAACCTGTGGCTCTGGATACTATGTTTTGATTGCCATCTGTGGTTCACAATCATGACATATCACTATAAAACCGCACTGCAATTGTTACTACAAGCAACTCATATACTGTAAATGGTTTAATGGTCACCTCAATTATCTTATAGTGATGATTGGGTCTCACTTGTTGTTCTTGCTTATCCCCATGGGCTTGTAGAATTTTGGATAATGATTAATTGTCATGCAAATGACCAGAATTACTGTAATAATTGTTCATTTTTGTTGAAAAAATGTAACCTTGTAATGCATCTTAAAATGTGTTAGACATACACTCCCCTCCTTATGCATTTGGACAGTGAAGCTAAAATGTTTACATTTGGCGCTATACTCCAGCATTTTGGATCAAATGTTTCATATGAGGCGACAGTACAGAACATCATTTTATTTTAAGGGTATTTTCATTCATATCTGTTATACTGTTTAGAAATGAAAGCACTTATATCTAGTCCCCCTATTTGAAGAAGTCATAAGTATATTTGGACAAAATTCACTTAGTGTATTAAAGTAGTCAAAAAGGTTAGTATTTACTTTAAGTTTAATTTATTTGCACAAAAGAAAAACAGGTTATAAACAACAATATAGACAAAAAAATAAGTATATATATTTAAAACCGTGTGCAGGTGTGGTTGGAAGCAATATACCACAGGAGGTCGGTGGTACCTTAACTGGGGGAGGACAGGCTCCTGGTAATGGCTGGAGCAGAATCAGTGGAATGGTATCAAACACATGGTTTCCATGGTTTCCATGTGTTTGATGTCATTCCGTTTGCTCCGTTCCAGTCATTATTGAGCCGTCCTCCCCACAGAAGCCTCCACTGCAATATACAATACACAAGTACAAAAATAAAAAGGTTTGTTAAAACACATAAAACCTGCTAATTATAAATGTAAAAAGGTATCAGTAGTCACAAGAAAAAACTATTAAATGTGTGAGTGTGCGAGAGTTAGGCTATATGGAGGATGCCATGATTAAGAAAAATGATGAATAATTCATTAATAATGATGAGTGAGAAAGTCACAGAGGCTACAACCAAACATGCCAACCTTTGTCCCTCTAACCCTCTCATCAGTCATGAAGGTTGCTTCCACATAAATGTAAACGTGTTCAGAAACATCTTCACGTGTGCTAGCAATGCAGAGGTCCTGGGTTCGAGCCTCGTGTGAGCCGAATCTAAAAGAAGGAGTGGTCCTCACTAAGCAAGCACCGTGCTCTCCTTTACTCAAGTAGACCCTTCTTCGAAATAGCAGCTATCAGCAGAATAAGTGCCAATGCCAGGATTTTAGATCATAGTACACTATAATATGACATAGCTTCGGTAGTCTCTTCAGTAGTCTGCACCATCAAGGCACAGACCATACAACATTATGGTAGGATATGGTCCAACCAAAACCCTTGAAAATGCCTGGTATTAGAAAAGATGAATGAGTAATATCTAACTATTTTCTGTAAACAGGCCTAAGTAAGAAAAACAACTCCTACTTTATCAGGGGCTTCACTGTTGAATGTAAAGAGCCTCTAATCATGAGATAACATTACATCTACCCATTCATAGAAAATCAACTTTTCATCATAGTACTGTCAATAAAGTTTTAAAAGCACCGTAATAATAATAAATAAACATGTAAAAGGTATTAACATTTGTGTTCGGTTCATTTTACAAAGGTGGAACAAATTGAGCCTCAGGAAAATACAATTCATTTTAACACTATAGAGTAAATTAGGTTTATGACATGGTAGCCTACACAAGTCATATTGCAGATGAACCTGTGAACGTCTATCAAGTTGATTCAAAAATAAACCACGTTTAAGACTGATCTTTTAACATTAGCTATTTTTCAGATGATTATAATGTAGATATTGCATACTGTTCAGGGGTACAAAACGTGTTCACAAAAAAGATATGTAGCAAACTGTATCATACATGAACGGCAGTCAACATATTACTGAGTCTCCTCAAACTATCAGGCTGTAAATTTGAAGTCCAACTATCAAACGTTCCAGCATAAGCAGTACTCGACTTGAACTGAAATAGGTCCCGGTAATCATTGTGGGTGCCGGTACGGTTTATATTTAGGTGCAGGGGCCGCACAATGCTTTTGAGCTAATATTCTATAAAAGGAACAGGAGCTCAAGCAGTATAACGTTTGAGTTGCCAGTCCTCCGATGAGCTCCTGCACGTCAAGCACTGAGCATCAGACACAGCAAAAGAGCCTATAATTACCGCCTAAACAACCCATGATACATGCAGTGGTCGCACAGTTTCAATAAGAAACCCAGCGAACGTTTCCCATATAGCCTACCTGTGCTCAGCTGTGCGACAGATAGAAATATCAACGCCGCTTCAACCGTGGGGAGCCTGGTACGAGTCATGGCCGGAGGAGCACCATCTGCTTGGTTCGCGGACGCCTGTCTATACCGTTTTCCTAAAGTAAATCATTACTTTCGTGGTAAATCCGTCATGTGCACACTTCGCATTGCTCCAATCTAAATAACAAGTGAGAGAACTGAATACGCAGCAGGGTGATTTGCTCCGCCTCTGTCGACTGGAATTTAAAGGGATTAACGCTCCAGCCCACCGATAAAGACATGCGAATGAAATAGTGCTGAACGAACGCCCCTTAACTGTCGAATGTCTGAGAAGTTGTCCTCTATAGCCTATGTCAATGGCAACCATTTCATCGTGGAGCACACTTGTTTGTCATAAATAAACATTTGCGCCTACATTTAACAAGTTTCAAATTTATAAAATTGTCCTGTGCTTGGGTTAAGGTTTTCCCAACAAAATCATAGCAGTACAATTAAAACATGTTTGTGAGGACTGACGAACCCACCTCTGCAACTGGCACCACAATCAGCTGCATTCTCCTTTACCTATTTAGACATTTCAGAAGACAATATTGCTGCAGTAAAGCAATATTGTCATCAGTCAAAACATTAAGATAAGACGATGTAAAAAAAATACATCCAAGTCTAAGATAAGCAATATTTTGTTCTTCCATTTCACGATCTATAAACTAGTTTACAAATCGTTTCAACGTTTATTCGTCACGTCAGTGGCGGTTCTAGCGTGTATGGCTAGATGCTGTACAGATGCCGAAGCGGTATGATCCCACCTCCTCTGACAAGGACTGGGCCTCAATCTTTATCACAGGGTCTTTGGTTTGATCCTTCACCTCAAATCAATGTTTCTCTCGCCGCTGCTGCCTGATACCTCAGTGGCTCGACACCCTTAACGTTACTCTCCCACCTTGTCTCAGTCCACATCTTCAAAGTGATGTCCACATGTTTTTTCAGGATGGCCCATCACTATGTGGAGGCTGAGAACAAGGCGTACAGTTTGTATAAGATGCCAAAGTGGCATCGACAGAGCTTTTAGCAGCATCAGCCACAACCAGGTCCAATGTGTGAGCCCCACATCGCACAAATAGAGCTCTTGGATTCATTTCCAGGAGTCTGGCTTGGACACCTTTGTTTTTTCCTCTCATGTTGGCCCCATTATCATAAGACTGTCCTCTGCAGTCCTCAAAGGGAATTTTTAGCTCCTCTAATCTTTTGAGAATCAGGGATGCCAAATGTTGGCCTGTGGACTCCCCTGCTTCCAATAACCCCATAAAAATGCTCCTTTATGTGGGGCTCCTCCTTCAGTGAGACAATTTTAATCACAACTGACAACTGTTCAGTGTGGCTGACATCTGGGGTGCAATCTAGAATGAGAGAGAAACATTGTCAGCTTGATATCACTCACCATAATTGAAATGACCTTGCTGCTCAACAAACCAATGAGTTCCTTCTGTATTTGGTGGCCAAGGTACCTGGCATTCTGTATTTGGTGGCCAAGGTAGCTGGTGGTGTGACTCGAGGTCCCTTTTTGGAAACGGTTAAGGTGCTCTTTCATGACTGGATCAAATTGTGCCATCAGTTAAACCTTTGAGGAAATTTCCATTTGATTGAGAGTACAGTGTTTGTGTGTCCCCTTAGTGCCAGATTTCTAATTGCCGGAGACTGCACAGTAGCAGTCAGACGTGTCAACACCTCTCTCTTATCCTCCATAAGTGCTTTCCCCTTTTTTGATCCTCATTGCCAGTTCTTTCCATGTTTTCATGCAGTTTTGGTGTTCTGGACTGTTGTCGTGTGAAGTCAAAGAACGTGCATGTTTCCAGTCTGTCAGTCCTGAGTTTTCTAAATTCATTTTCTTCTTAGAAACGAGTGTGCAGCAGAAGCAGAAGAGGCTGTTTCTTTCAGAATACACCAACCAACTTCTAGGGTTTTTTTCACCACTCACCAAGATCTTCCTGAAATACTGGTGGTGGCAACTTCTTCCAACTCTCATTCCTTGGGAAAACAAAGTTAGGTGGTAAAGCTCTTGGTCCTCTGCAAACTAGTTGTTTACGAATCAGTCAGAACAGAAGGCCAGTCAGCAGGGTCTGTAGACAGTGGTTCATCCTCAGCAGCAGGGTCTGTAGACAGTGGTTCATCCTCAGCAGCAGGGTCTGTAGACAGTGGTTCATCCTCAGCAGCAGGGTCTGTAGACAGTGGTTCATCCTCAGCAGCAGGGTCTGTAGACAGTGGTTCATCCTCCGCGGCAGGGTCTGTAGACAGTGGTTCATCTTCAGCAGCAGGGTCTGTAGACAGTGGTTCATCCTCAGCAGCAGGGTCTGTAGACAGTGGTTCATCCTCAGCAGCAGGATTTGGTGGGGATGCTGCTACAGTACAGGCATTTCTAATGGAGAGCACATAGGCATTAGTTTACACAGTGTATTCACAGCATTTATAGTGGTGGAACATCCCACATACATACCCAGTAATAATAAAATCATCACTGTTACCTACAATATGGAAACCTCAAACTTTGCAAAAGGGAAATTATTTATTTTGTTTACGTAATGCAGGGAAGCACACAAACACATGTGCGTGTACCCACACACACCTACGTGCACCCACACACACGTGCACCCACACACACACACACACGTGCACCCACACACACACACCTGAAGAATCCTGCTGGGGAGAAGTGGAAGCGATCAATACAAATCACAGAAAACCTTTGTCACCTCAATGAAAGTTAACCAAATCAATAATGTGCTAGTCAGGTTGTAATCGTTTTGCTGCAGGCTACACACAATTGAATATAATTTCACACAGTTTCATCATGACAATGTTATGTAAGCTAGTTGGACAGAAAACGGAATACTTTAGCCCCATGTATAATATCATAGCAAGCAACATAGTGTAACAAACATAAGTGTTATACTAGCCTCTCTCATTACTCATAAGAGAGATGACATAGCTGCATACCTTTATCTTTTATGCGTTTCTCCTCTTCTTCTTTCCTCTTTTTCCTAAACTGGGCACCTGATGGCTTAGACCTTTTCTTATCCATTTGTGTTGATTTGGCAGTCGAGCATCAATACATTACCCATCCCCCAACACTGTCAACCAAGAGTCAAGACTAAACCAATTCACCTTGGTGGTGTGCAGACTGGTTTTATATTATTCTTAACCAATTCGCAGAAAAAAACTGAAATAAAAAAATGCAACAATATGTATGTGAAACTATATATTCACAGTTCTATTAATTAATTGTGGTTTATTTGGTAGCATTTCATCGTGTGACTGATTTTACTAATCACATTAGTACTGTACAAAGTTAAATGTGCGCTATTTGATAGATTCCCCCGCTCCCCCTTCCTCCGGCTTCCAGTGGGGAGACCGGAGGTCAACCTACCCCCCATCTCGTACTTCTAAGTGGGAGACCATCCCAGGCAATAGCCTGCCTAGCTTACAAACTAGAATCAGGATGCCCACTCCAACAAGGTTAATTGACCCACAGTCCCACACAGTGACATGATATTATTGGCGTAACGTGCAAATTAGCAATAGAAAACCGATCGCACAAATGTCACCATTCCGATTTTTTTTTGTGCCCCGTGCAACAGGTGTAAAACAGTACAGTGATAATTATAATTATAATAAAAACCACAAGAACTATGATGCGAGTTAGAAACATGAGAATTCAAGTATATACAGGTCAGTGCCAGTACCTCATTCAATGTGCAGGGGTACTGGAGTGCCTGAGGTGGGTATAGACAAAGTAGTAACTGGTAGTAGGATATACAGAGCTTTCAGAAAGTATTCATCTCTTGACTTATTCCATGTTTTGTTGTGTTGCAATCTGAATTCAAAATGCAAAAAAAATAAATTATAATCTCACCCATCCACACACAATACTCCATAATGACAAGGTGAAAACATCTTTGAAAATATAAAACAGAAAATAAATGTACATAACTATTCACACCACTGAGTCAATACATGTTAGAATGACCTTTGGCAGCGATTACAGTCTTTCTGGGTAAGTCTCTAAGAGCATTGCACATCTGGATTCTACAATATTTGCACATTGTTTTTAACATTTTTATGCTGTCAAGTTAGTTGTTGATCATGGCTAGACATCCATTGCCATAGATTTTTAAGCCGATTTAAGTAACTAGGCCACTCAGGAACATTCAATGTCATCTAGGTAAGCAACTCCAGTGTAGATTTGGCCTTGTGTTTTAGGTTATTGTCCTACTGAAAGGTGGATTTGTCTCCCAGTGTCTGGTGGAAAGCATACTGAACCAGGTTTTCCTCTAGGATTTTGCCTGTGCTTAGCTCCATTCCAATTATTTTTTTTTATCTTGAAAAACTCCCCAGTCCTTGCCGATGACAAGCATACCCATAACATGATACAGCTACCACCATGCTTGAAAATATGAAGTGGTACTCAGTGATGTGTTGTGTTAGATTTGCCCCAAACATAACACTTTGTATTTAGAACATAAAGTTAATCTTTGCCACATTTTTTGCAGTTTTACTTTAATGTCTTATTGCAAACAGGATGCATATTTTGGAATTTTTGTATTCTGTACAGGCTTCCTTCTTTTTACTCTGTCATTTAAGTTGGCATTGTGGAGTAACTACAATGTTGTTGATCCATCCTAATTTTTCTCCTATCACAGCCATTAGACTAACTGTTTTCAAGCCAGTATTGGCCTCTCCGGCAACTGAATTAGGATGGACACCTGTATCTTTGTAGTGACTGTGTGTATTGATAACACATTGAATAATACATCAAATAAATAATAATTTTAGCAACAGCGTAGGTTTTGTGTCTAAGTGGGCCCAAACCTGTGGATGTGCATAGAGTCAGTGAGGATAGTCTGTGGGAGAGGGAGAGCAGTAGCTGTTACCCACTGGGCACACCCCCTCATTTCAATGTGGAAATGTGTGTAATATTTGGTTGAGACGATCAATGCGATTTCAAACTTTATACACCCACTCATAAAGACAGCCAGAAGTTTGTGTTTTCACTATGCTTTCAACCATCTAAAAGCACAGCAAATTCCAATGGAAAAACATCTAAAAATGTGTAATCACTACGCTTTCAACCATTTATATAAAATTAAAATTGGGAATACAATGTCAGATATTTTCTATTCATACAACAATTTAACGTGTTAAAGCACAACCAAATGACTTGGATTGCAGTTGAGATTACATTAAAAGTACACGGTGCAAGTGATCAATGTTGTACAAGATTCTGTGCAGATTATTTAAGCAATTGTGAAGATCTCCTTAGACCTGCGACCTTTGCATGCTCTTGAACATGCATGCTTTCTATGATTACGTAAGACATTTATTGTTACAGTAACCTCAACATGTGGCAATGGATTTGTAACTCGTTTTAAGGTTGAATAAATACAGTTACATTAGCTTGTAACATAGGCTATTTACTGCATTTAAAAAGTAATTTTGAATTGTGTTTGGTTGACAAAGAAACCAAATATCAAACATTTCTAAGGATCTCGCATGCTTGGATAGTTTCATTTGAACCACTGGCTTAATAGTATTCTTTAACTTGTATTTTTGGTTTAGATGGAGACATGAATGCAACTTGTCAAGTTAATAGGTTATTTACTGTATTACAAAAGTGATATTGAATTGTGTTTGCTGAAACCAAATATTAACATGAAGGAGATGTAGCTTTTATGCCACTGACTAAGTCCGGCTTTAATTCCAGTTAGTCTACAACTGAATCATTGATATGTTCGATTCACATCTCCATCTCAACCAAGAATCAAAGTTAAAGAGTAGGACTAAATCAAACTTTGTTGAAAGAGCATTTAAGGTTAGATTAGATTTACATAGTTCTAGTCTTTAACTTACATAGATTTTTGGTTGAGATGGAGACATGAATCCAACATATCATTTATTCATTTGTAGACAAGCTGGAATTAAAGCCAGACTAAGTCAGTGGCACAGATGGAACTATCCAAGCAGAAGATACATCTCCTTCAAATGTTGATATAAATCACAATTCCAGTGGGTCAGAAGTTGACATACACTAAGTTGACTGTGCCTTTAAACAGCTTGGAAGATTCCAGAAAATGATGTCATGGCTTTAGAAGCTTTGGATAGGCTAATTGACATCATTTGAGTCAATTGGAGGTGTACTTGTGGATGTATTTCAAACTCAGTGCCTCTTTGCTTGAATTCATGGGAAAACCAAAATAAATCAGCCAATACATCAGAAAAAAAAATTGTAGACCTCCACAAGTTTGGTTTATCCTTGGGAGCAATTTCCAAACACCATGGGACCACACAGCCATCATACCGTTCAGGAAGGAGACACGTTCTGTCTCCTAGAGATGAACGTACTTTGGTGTGAAAAGAACAAATCAATCCCAGAACAGCAGCAAAAGACCTTGTGAAGATGCTGGAGGAAACAGGTACAAAAGTATCTATATCCCCCTAAAAAGCCAGACTACGGTTTGCAACTGCACATGGGGCAAAGATCGTACTTTTTGGAGAAATGTCCTCTGGTCTGATGAAACAAAAATAGAACTGTTTGGCCATAATGACCATTGTTATGTTTGGAGGAAAAAGGGGGACGCTTGCAAGCTGAAGAACACCATCCCAACCGTGAAGCAAAGGGGTGGCAGCATCATGTTGTGAGGGTGCTTTGCTGCAGGAGTGACTGGTGCACTTAACAAAATAGATGGCATCATGAGGAAAGACAATTATGTTGCTTCAATATATCCACATCTCAAGACATCAGCCAGGAAGTTAAAGCTTGGTCGCAAATGGTTCTTCCAAATGGACAATGACCCCAAGCATACTTCCAAAGTTGTGGCAAAATGGCTTAAGGACAACAAAGTCAAGTTATTGGAGTGGCCATCACAAAGCCCCGACCTCAAACCTATAGAAATTTTGTGGGCAAAACTGAAAAAGCATGTGCGAGCAAGGAGGCCTACAAACCTGACTCAGTTACACCAGGAATTGTGAAAAACTTAGTTTAAATGTATTTGGCTAAGGTGTATGTAAACTTCCGACTTCAAACTGTATGTTAGATTCACGTCTCCATCTAAAAAAAAAACAACAAAAAAACAATCAAACTTTAAAATGCACTTTAAATAAAAGTCCTATTCTTTAAATTCAATTATTGGTTGAGATGGAGACGTGAATCCAACAAATTAATGACTAACATTTTAATTCAACCAAAGCTTGAAACCTTAGGCATATACATTTATGTATTGTCAATTTTTAGTTGAACCCTGGGTTGAATTGAAACAATAGCTGGTGATGACTTTTGCAAATGCTATATTTTAGAGTCTAAATAGACTCACTGATGATATATGACTTGTAAAAAGTATGGTTACATTTCGATAGCAACAGTAAATATATTTAGTTATTTAAAAAATCTCGAGAATCATTCTCATGATAGCACATTGGTGTGACAAATATCGAAGATAATTAGGGCTGGATGGGAGACCAAATGAATAACTATAGATAGATCAACTGTCCAGTAGGAGGTGCAGCTCAGACTATTGTTTTTTTTCCTGATAGTGGATATAACGTTGAAGATTGACATAGTTTCAAAAAAAAATTGTACATGTTGAAAATTGTACATTGTACATGTTGAAAATTGGTTCGGGCCTTTTTCATACACTGCCTGGCATGTACATCCTGGATTGCTGGAAGCTTGCCCCCAGTGGTGCGATCTGACATCTGGTCAGGATGCTCTCAATGGTGCAGTTGTGAAAGCTCCCGAGGATCCATGCCAAATTGTTTCAGCCTCCTGAGGGAGAAGTGTTGTTGCCGTGCTTTTTTCAAGACTGTTCTGGTGTGAGAGGACCATGTTAAGTACTCAGTGATGTGGACACTGAGTAACTTGAAGCTCTTGACCCTCTCCACTACATCCCCATCGATGTGGATTGGGGCGTGCACCCCTGTTTCCAGGAGTCCACGATCAGCTCTTTGGTCTTACTGACGTTGAGCGAGAGGTTGCGGTCTGACCAGCTCCCGGTTGGCTCTCTCATTGCCATTGGTGAACAGGTCTAACACTGTCGTGTTGTTGGCAAACTTGATAAGAGTTGTGCGTGGCCACACAGTCGTGGGTAAACAGGGAGTACAGGAGCGGTGTAAGCACATAGCCCTGAAGGGCCCCCAGGTCAGCCTGGCAGAGGTTGTTGTTGCCTACTCTCACCACCTAGGGTCAGCTCATCAGGAAGTCCAGGATCCAGTTGCAGAGGGAGGTGTACAGCTCTAGGGTCCAGAGCTTCGTGACTAGCTTCGGGGGCACTATGGTGATAAACCAAATGTTCGGGTGCCTGGGATGGAGGTAATGTGTGCCATGGCCAGCCAGTCAGAGCACTTCGTGTTTAAAGATCTTAGTGCTACAGGACGGTAGTCATCGTGGCAGGTAGCAAGAGTTCTTGGTAAAAGGAATGGTGGTGGTCAGCTTGAGTCATGTGGGGATTACAGACTGGGGAAAGGAGAGGTTGAAATGACAGTGAAGGTACCTTCCAGCCCTGGAATATCGTTTATAAACTGCTCATAAACCCTATATCATGTTTATAAAGGGTAGCTTGATGCAAAGTGCTGTATATACCAACTAATTGTCTATCTAAAACTAATGGACAGACAAACCTGGTACATTTGTAATTCACCAGGTATACCAACAACACAACACAATTGTTTTAATGAATTGATAAAAACCCATGGAGAATGCAATCTGCAAATAGGGTCTATACCTGTAAAATACTGTTTCTGCTGTTACAAATGTGTAGGGCTTCACCTGAGCTGAACCTTGCAGCTATTAGTGTACAAAGCCATTACACCAAGGTGTCTGACTGAGCCACTGAATGAAATCACAAGTGATTTACTTCAGCCTCTGCCTTTACACTCGTCGTGCCAAACCACATGGTACAATAGCCAGGCCTAATGGCTAAAGAGTTTGGCATGTTACCCAGACAACACTAGCACCCTAGATGCACTACACTAGCACCCTCATTCTCTGTTCTACAGTACCTCAGGCATCGGCATCCCTCCTGGTCAGATCACACGGTTAGGAAAAACTCTAAGCTACTCGGCAGCACCATGCCCGTTATGGCACCAATGTATCGAATTTAGAAAAACGGTTTAGAAAAATGAGCCCCCTGCTTCTGATGTAGTCTGGGACTGTCCATATTAGGTCCCTAATGTAGATCGAAGGGCTGTAACTTCCAGAATGCAGAGGTCATCCAACTGGGCAACAGAATAAGGTTAAGGGTATTCCATACACAGACCCAGGGCAACAACCACTCAAGAGTACTGTTGTTGACGGAATTCTTTCAGGACAGTGGGACTTGATAAAATAAAATAAAGCGCTTCTTTATTGACCAATGCATCCTTATAGCCTTCATCGGTTTAAACAAATAAACAAACATCAACTTCCACTGTCCTCAAAGAATAGATTCATTTCTCTTTACTTCAATTTGCTGGTCAATCCATGCACCTTGGTTGAAAAGCAAGGTTTAGGCAGTGTTCCCTTCAAGGTTGAGGCAGTGTTCCCTTCAAGGTTCAGGCAGTGTTCCCTTCAAGGTTGAGGCAGTGTTCCCTTCAAGGTTGAGGCAGTGTTCCCTTCAAGGTTGAGGCAGTGTTCCCTTCAAGGTTGAGGCAGTGTTCCCTTCCCTTTCAAAGTGAATCTGACTGATGGTCTCCCATACAGCTACCTGCATGAAAATCACTACACACCTTCAAATCAGAGGTGACCACATTGTCAGTGCATTTCCATAGTAACCTACAGGAAACTGCTCAAATAAAAACCAACATAAAGAGTCTTAAATCAGGCGTTGAGCCACCACGAGCCAGAACAGCTTCAATGCACCATTCGTGACCACTCGTGCCCTGTGGATGGGGGAAATGTCATCCTAGGCATAGCCACGGTAGCCAAAATATTGTCCTGCCCAGAATGTATATCCGTGACCCTAAACATGATGGGATCAATGATGGGTGAATTGCTTAATTAACTCAGGAACCACGTGTTGAAGCAACTGCTTTCATTATACTTTCCCTCATTTACTCAAGTTTTCCTATGATTTTGGGCAGTTACCTGTATTTCAAACGCATTAACAAACCCACTGAATGTAGAGGCTATTTTCGCTTTCTTCAAGGTCAAGGCGCTCGGGGGGGGGGGGGGGGGGGGGAGAGACAGCAATTGAGTGGGAGAAAGAAAGAGGCAGGTGTGTGTGTGTGTGTGTGTGTGTTTTCCGTGGTGTCCGTTTGAAGCTGAAAAAGAAACGGTCTCTCAAAGAAAACGGTTTGCCAGCTTAGTGACGGAGTTGTACGAATGCACTCTGGGAATGAACGTGCAGAATGAATTCAAGGCCATCTGTTGAAGGATCATCATCACCACAGGCAACACTTTGCTTCAATGTTTTAATTTAAAAACTACCAAAACCTAAAAGCTGAGGGGAAACAAGTACACAAATAATAGGCATTACTGTCGTCTTGCAGTACTGTGTTGGGTATTACAGTTTAAAATCATTCTGCCATTTGCTATAATTTGTAGGCCTACTGAGATGCACAGTGAGTAATCAAACGGCCTGACACACAAAGCAGAAAAATGAGACCTTGCTAAAAAAAATTAAATCTGGTCATTGTGGATCCGATGTCCACAGTAACACAGACAGGAGATGGCTGAAATTGATCAGTTAATATGGACCATGAATGACTCCCAAAACGGCACACTGTTCCCTATATAGTGCACTACCTCTGACCAGATCCCTATTGGCCTTGGTCAAATGTACTGAAAAAGGTGCCATTCTCAGGATGTTTGTAAAATATGCAACAACAAAAAAATTGTGGGGGGGGGCACAGTAAGTCCTGGCAGACAACTGACATAGCCATTGCTTTGCCCTTCACTGGTCCCAAGTTGATTCCCGAGTATGAACCACCGCAGTTGGCACCATTTACCATTCTAGACCTGCCTTTTGTTTCTCTTCTGGCAAGTGCTCCACAATTCAAGCAGTTCAATTTATAGTCATTAGGGCCTAGCGAACCCTCTGACATTTTCCCAAATGGAAATGAATTGGTATTTTACAGTCGAGATTGAGAGGTGTTCAGTATGGAAATGGATTAACATGCCCTACATACTTCGCTGCATTTCATTATTTGTTTAGTAGTTCAATGACTGGACACAAGAAAATGTCCTTTGTGCACTGAACAGCTTACGTCTCTGCGGCAGGTCAGTAAAGACTGCACTATGCAAAGGAACTGTCTAGTCCGGGGGGGACAAAGGAAAATATTCAGAGCTGTTGAAATGAAAATATGCTCTTAGTGGTTTGCATAACAACCACTACTCGTACTCACCACCAGCATATTGCTTATCCTGACAGAGTTGCAAAACTGTTAACGTTCCCAAACTTCCCAGGTTTTCCAGTAATCCTGGTTGGGAGTATTCCAGGCGTACTGTTTATTCCCACCTATATTTTGGGATTTGGAAAGGTTACCTGATTTTTGCAACCCTGTCATGACTTGTAAAAATGCTCAGGTTTTAGTAGATGGTGGACAAACTTCGTGGCAATCATTCCAATGATACGTTTTAATTATGAGAGTAAAATGGTTCATTTGATGTTGTGACTATGACATATGAGACAGATAGCATCTATATGTTTTTTCTATTTAATGAATAGAAATCACTCCTTGATATAAAATATTGAAGAAATGGAAAAAGCCTGAAGATCCACCTCAATTACTTAGACACGCCTTAAGACAATATTAGTGCCCCTGTATGAATGGAGTTCGGTGTCATCTAGTAAATATTTTATTTGCTCTTTTTAGCATTTTGTCTCAAGAAAGCTGATGAAACAACCAAACAAAAGAACAGGTACATAATGTCAAAATGTGTGGTGATATACAAAGTTTCTACGACAGGATACGTTAAGACAACAACCTCCGAAGGACGAATTAAAGAGAGGGCCTACAACTGTCCGCAGCACAATCCTACAACACAGTGCGTTAGCTAAATAAGTTACAGCTTGGACGAAATACCAAGAGAATTGGTCTAACAATTTCGTAAAACAGCGGTGCAAGAGATGCAGTCCCAAGTAAAACTTAAAAACGTTTCCCTAATTCTGATTACTGTTACGATATGGAGTTCGTGTGGCCTATATTAAAAAATGTAAAAGAAAAAAAAAAAGTTTTTGGCAAGTTGTGTTTTTTCCCCAAATACATCCGCAACAGTGCATGTCAGGAATGCAAACATTGCTAGTGCAATAACAGCGATAAAGCACGGCCAATATTGCTGAATGAAATACGTTCATATGTTTCTCAAACTTAAGTCGCGTCAAAAATAAAAATATGAGCAGCTCTAAAGCGACAAACGGTACTCAAATGCCCAGGTAACAGTCTTCTTTGAAGAACGTTAGTTCAATATTCCTATGTCTTTAAAGTGACAGTCACCTACATTTCCAAGACTATTGGCAGTGTTTTAAATGCCCTGTAAGCCATCTTTGGATGCCAAAATGTGTCCCACCAAGAGTGTTTCAAATAAATACAATGTGCCACTTCACGAGCACTGAGCCCAACCAGTCCCTTTTCTCCTGTGTGTTGTCCAGGAAACCAAACTGCCTGACATCTTTAAAAGGTCAATAGGTCTTCGCTCCCTCTGCATCAACGAGGAACAAGCTCAACAGTCCGCTTTCATTTTGTCCAGAGAGTTGTCGATTTTTGTCAGAGTCTTTTTGATGCGTAGCGCCGTTAATCTGGCAGAGGGATTCTGATACCAGCACTCCTTCATAAGTTTGGCGATGGACGTTAAAGTCTGGAAAAGAAGAAGAAAAACTGAACAAATCTGTTAAGAGTCCCACTCCACTTGTTTTGAGTCTTTTCCCCATTTAAAAATGTCCTGAATATGTAAGTATAGTAATTTGCACAACAAAACAATACATTGGGCAAAATACTATTTTTAAGCCTCAACCGCGAAAGTCTATTGTTCTGCAAAGGGTAAAGCAATTATTCTTAAACACTAGAATTCTAAGCACAAAAGATTTTAACTGCCCATCAGACCGTATTATGTATTCAATGGTCCTGAGAAATGAGGTGGGTGGCTGACAGGCTGTTTTCAAAGACTCAAGTGAACTGAACGTCTGATGAAGCAGGACAACCTAGCAGGCAGTGCTGAATTCTGCACGGCTTCTAAATTGACACATTTGGAGCAGCTCCTATTCTCCATGACAACATATTAGCTAGTTCCCTCTCCACCAGTAAACATTTAACTCAGATCGCCTCGTCTGGTCTCGGTGTACTCACTGGGTCTGAGAACCATCTGTTGGGGATGTTGGGTCTCTGCTGGTCCACACACACAACCTTCTTCATGTCTTCAAAGCTGGGGTCACTGGGCACCACATCATGGAAGGGAGGTTTGTAGTCCTCTACAATGCCTACATAGAGTATGGGTGTAAATACACAACACAAATGTCCATAAGATGACACAATCATCAGCATGACAATTTAAAGTAAGTAAAGTGACATAAAAAGTGTCAAACAATATGTGAGATAGCACAAGAAATTGCTAATTTCCTAACAAAGGGGATTTGTTTTAATAGTTTCTCTCACCTGCTACTGTGTACCAGGTGGAAAGTCATGTGGAAAGTAAGATTGCGGTGTCCTGCATTAACCAATACCCTGTGTGTGGCTGTCAGCCAGGTTCAACTATAAATAACCACGAAGTCATTTAAAATGGGAGTGGAGAAAGCAGGATCCATTTCAGATAAGACGCCAGCTCCTTTTAGCACCAGACTAGACCACAAACGCATGGAGAAATGTGTGTTTGTCACTCCTCTAAAGTCACATTGTCTCATTGATGAAATGAGTGACTGACTAAGTCTCAGCCCAAGTATGGATTTGAATTATTGGCTTGTTCTGCCAACGGTTGATGTAACTTGGTGCTTAACAAAGTGATATATGGCAGTTATGCCATCAGATTGCTGAAGACTTTCTGCGAAAATAACACTTCCTCTGAAGTGGTGAAATCAATCTTTAAAAAGCCAGCTGGACACTAAATTATATTGGACATATTTTTATAGGATTTTACTACACCCTGACAGGGGCATCAGAGAATATTCCAAGAAAAGCACACGTGCCGACAGACAGGCAGGTAACATACAGTACATATACCTAAAGCAACTGTATGATGCAACTACTATAGGAAAGATGTTTACCATGCTTTGTCATATTGTCCTAAATGCATGAAATTCTAGGAGGTGTCTTTTTTTTAAATCCTACTTTTTTTTTATGGATACCTTGTATAGTTGCTGCACTGTTCGAGAGGAAAGCTTGCAATTAATGATCAAATTGCACCGTGTACACAACGCCGTATTCTGTGCATATGACAAATCGACGTGGATTGGACGGAGTGGGGAGTGAGAGAGGGAACAGAAGAAACCATGGATCGTACAGACCGTTGCTGACCGTCCTCCTGGCGATCTCCCACAGGACCAGGCCAAAGGCCCAGATGTCCACTCTCTTGAAGGACTCAAAGCAGTCCGTCTGGATGGAGTCGTCCAGGACCTCTGGGGCCATGTAGCGCTTCGTGCCCACTTTAGGGTTGTTGCCCACGTCTAACTCGTTTGTGTCTTGGAAATGCATCACAGCGAGACCTGGGACAGAAAAACAGGCTTCCGTTAGCATATCCTATCTATATCAAAAACGTTCAAAATAATTCAAATACAAAAAAACAAAAAAAGAGCAAAATAATTTAAAAGAGGATAAAAAAAAAAGTGTTCTAAGTAAATAACCCAAATGAATTTATCCAAAGAACAACTTAACAGCAGTGACGGCCGTGACCGCAGTAGTAGTCTCAATTAGTAGCAGTAGATTGTGTGTGCCACCTGAAATAGCTCACACTTATCTTTAGCACAGAGAACATTGGAAGTATGCGACATGGTGCACAAGAGTACCCCTTAATGCATTTTTGGTTAAGATTTAAAAGAGCCACCGGCTCTGCTGTTCTTCATCTAACGATCAACAAACATGGAGGGAAATGGGTTGGAGTGTTCGGTGGCATAGCCCACTGTACTAGCAAATCTTTCCAACAACAAACAGAGCCGGACATCCTCTCCACCCACAGACGATGTGGACAACATTCCCTGCTATTTTTGTATATTTTTTTTTATCACAATACATAATATGGACACAATAACAGAAAACGGTCATGTAAACAACACATGTTGAATGAAAGCTCATTATACTTATGCTTCCTGTCCGGAACACTGTGCTCTTACCCAGGTCGGCGATGCAGCACTGGCCGTTCTTGTTGACAAGTATGTTTTTGCTCTTAAGGTCTCGGTGGGCGATGGCCGGCTTTCCCTGGGTGCCGAAGATCTCCACGTGGAGGTGTGCCAGGCCGCTGGCGATGGACAAGGCCATGCGCAGACAGCTGGCTGTGTCCAGGGTGCTCAGCTGCAGGTAGTCGTACAGGGAGCCCATCTCGTGGAAGTGTGTGATCAGCCACAGCTGGGTGCTCGAGTTTCGGGAAGTCATGTCCGAAGCGATGAAGCCTGCAGTCAAAGAGACAGACACAGAGCTGTTCGAACTCAAGGAAAGGTCTTCAAAATCAATATGACACAGACATTTTGTCACTAAGATGCAACACTAAAACACTGCCGGACAGAAAGAATTCGCTCCTAAGTCATATGTTCCCTTAGTCTCCCAATGACATCAATGCATGACTAAGTGAAAAGTGGAAGTTTGGATTTGTCCCATGGAGAACAGCTCCTGTCCAGAACATGGCTGGAGGTACATACCCAGGATGTTCTGGTGCCTCAGCAGCACTGTGTTGTAGATCTCCGTCTCTCTGAACCAGGACTTCTCATCTCTGGAGGAGAAGATCTTCACAGCCACACTCTCCCCCTGCCACTGGCCCCGCCACACCTCACCATAGCGCCCCTTACCTATAATAGGGCGAAGGAAATAAAAAAAGGAAATAAAAGGAAAAAAAGATTAGAGCAAAGCAGTACGTCTGAAATTTCACCATATTCTTAACTACTTTTGACCAGAGTCGTATGGGCCCTGGTTAAAAGTAGTGTACTATATAGGGAATAGGGTGCCATTTCATACAGCCATTTTTAATGAATTACTGAAAATGCGATTCATCAAATACAGTGGGAAAATAGAGCCTCTCTGACAGGAATAAACCCAATGTTAATCTCCAACACAAATGTCAGATTATTATTATTTTTTTATTTCACCTTTATTTAACCAGGTAGGCAAGTTGAGAACAAGTTCTCATTTACAACTGCGACCTAAATAAAGCATAGCAGTGTAAACAGACAACAGAGTTACACATGGAGTAAACAATAAACAAGTCAATAACACAGTAGAAAAAAAGAGTCTATATACATTGTGTGCAAAAGGCATGAGGAGGTAGGCGAATAATTACAATTTAGCAGATTAACACTGGAGTGATAAATGATCAGATGGTCATGTGCAGGTAGAGATACTGGTGTGCAAAAGAGCAGAAAAGTAAATAAATAAAAACAGTATGGGGATGAGGTAGGTAAATTGGGTGGGCTATTTACCGATGGACTATGTACAGCTGCAGCGATCAGTTAGCTGCTCAGATAGCAGATGTTTAAAGTCAGTCTATCATGTAAAAATGATGAATTCTTTGTAAAAAAAAATAAAAAATTATTTAGAGTTTCACTGATTTAAAATGTATTTTATAAAGGCAGTGTTACACAAAATTCTAGACCAATAGAACTGTGTGGAACACACAGTACAATTTCATTTTGGTCATGCTACTCAACCTTGACCTTCTGCATAAACTAAATGAATAACACTACAGGTACCGTAACTGCCCAAATAAAGGAAACACGTCAGTAAATTAGAGATACAAAGTATATTGAAAGCAGGTATTTCCACACAGTGGTGGTTACTGAGTTAATTAAGCAATTAACCCATCATTAATCCCATCATGCTTAAGGTCATGTATAATAAAAACGCCCAGTTGCCCATTATTTTGGCTACCCCGACTAGAAGAGATCTCAGTGACGTTGAAAGAGGGGTCTCAAAAAGATAATTTAATTGTTTTTAAATGTTTTATCTAAACCTTTATTTAACTAGGCATGGTCAGTTAAGAACAAAATTCTTATTTACAATGGACCGCCTACCCAGGCCAAACCCGGACGACGCTGGACCAATTGTGCACCGCCCTATGGGACTCCCAATCACGGCCGGATGTGATGCAACCTGGATTGAGGTTTAAAGTGTGTGTGTCTAAGTCACCATATCTCATCCCAATTGAACACTGATGGGAGATTCTGGAGCGGCGCCTGAGAAAGCGTTTTCCACCACAATCAACAAAACACCAAATTATGGAATTTCTAGTGGAAGGATGATGTCGCATCCCTCCAATAGAGTTCCAGACACCTGTAGAATCTGTGCAAAGGTACATTGAAGCTGTTCTGGTGGCTTGTGGTGGACCAACACCCTATTTTAGCCTAGAAGGCCAGTAACCGAAAGGTTGCTAGATCGAATCCCCGAGCTGACAAGGTCTGCCTCTGAACAAGGCAGTTAACCCACCTAGGCTGGTTAAATAGGGTTAAAGGTTAAATAAATAAAAACAATTAAGACAATATGTAGGTGTTTCCTTTATTTTGGTAGTTACCTGCATAGCCCCATTTACATTAAATGAAACATATTTTTTTGTGTGTTAAATTTTTGTTTTACCCCCCCTTTTCTCCCCAATTTCGTGATATCCAATTGTTAGTAGTAGTAACTTGTCTCATCGCTACAACTCTCGTATGGGCGTCCTCCGATACACGACCCAACCAAGCCGCACTGCTTCTTATCACAGAGCGCATCCAACCCGGAAGCCAGCCGTACCAATGTGTCGGAGGAAACACCGTGCACCTGGCAACCTTGGTTAGCGTGCACTGTGTCCTAGCCTGCCACAGGAGTCGCTGGTGCGCGATGAGACAAGGATATCCCTACCAGCCAAACCCTCCCTAACCCGGACGACGCTAGGCCAATTGTGCGTCGCCCCACGGACTTCCCGGTCGCAGCCGGTTGCGACAGAGCCTGGGCGTGAACCCAGAGTCTCTGGTGGCACAACCACTGCGCCACTAGGGAGGCCCCTTAAATGAAACATGTTTGTTAAAAATATTTTTGTTGGCAGTTTATACTCGACTAGACCCACAAATCAAATGTGTGCAATGTTGGTTTAGGGAGTTGAGTGTTACATTGGCCATCTGGCCATGTTTCAGACTGAACTCTAGGAAAACTAAGAGAAATATTAAGAGACACTACTGAAAAAAACTAACTATTCTAAGAAATCTCTCAGGGTCAGAGAACAGCAGTGGCTCTGTTTTGCAACACAAATCTCTGTTCCAACAGTGCTACACTTTAAGAGGTCTTACATTTTTTGGGGGGAAAAACATTTACTCCAAAACCTGCACTGAGGCTAAACGTACACCTTAGCCACTGAACAAAGAGATCAGGCTCTGATTGGATACTGACCCACACACTCGTTGAGTGTGATTTGTCGGGCGACAGTTCTCTGAACGAGGAAGGGGAGTCCGGAGCCGCTTCCCGACGTACACGAGTGGTCTAGCAAATCCTACGAGAGAGAAGAGGGACAGACAAAATAAATGAACTGCAACCAGAGGAATATGACCGGCCTGTACTCTCTCTAGATGAAGGTGGCCCAGCCCTCAACACAGCAGAGCATCTGTGATTCAGTTAATACGGCTGGCCTCCCTCCTTATGATGTGGCCCACGTTGGGGAGGCTGAGTGAAATGGTTGATGATTAGTGCTCAGACTCCAAATGCTGGCTGTCTAGCTGTCAGTCTGTGCGCATGTCTATCTGTGAGTCAGTCTGGCCATTCTGAAGAGTCAGTCAGTCAGTCAGTCAGTCAGTCTGGCCACCCTGAAGCAGCAGAGGGCCCTCTGGGTAAACAACAGCAGTCCCTGGTGATTAGTGAACTGAGGGGGCTGAGAGATTTGATCTAATCCCAGCCCCAGACTCCAAACAGACGCAATGCTGCTAAGCCTTTTATTTTTTTAACTCCTCTCCGGGCATCTGCAGGGCATCATGGCTGACACAAGGGGGTAGTGTTCCGCAACTCCATCAAACATGCCTGAGAAAAACAGAGGACTAAAATGGAAAAACTAAAAAGATAGATGCCACATGCATAAAACACACGCTGTGTACAATTTGGGAAAGGAGAAAAATACTAAATAGAAGCCGTAAAACCAATGACAACACATTTTGTTGTTAGTTAAAGTCCCTGTTTAGTGGGAGGGCAGATCTGGGCTGTTCTGTTGAAGGGGGGAATTCAGCCACAGCATTACCACAATAACCACATTTTTAGGCATCCAGGGCTACTGGGGGAGGTGTTTTAGGGAAATGTATTTTTCTTTTTTACTGTCACCATGGTTTATAATAACTTTTATCCGGGTTGCTGCCAAGCACTTTTTAATTATACTGAAACAACAAAAAAAACATTACGCAGCAGCATATTTGGGGTTTACACTGCCAAGTGCTCTGATGGGCTTTGAAAAATATCTAGAAATAGATCCAACATCAGCAATTCCTCTAGCGCACCTCAGCCCATCAGTGTTATCAGTGAGACTGGTCTCCCCAATGGAAACATTCGGCCTGTTTAGGGTTTTCCTTAAAGTTTTTAATTTAGAAAATAGATGGGATTGGTCTGGGTCTTCAGGTGGGTAGACTGCTGAAATTAATCAAACAAATGCTGATTAGAGATGCTAAGCTCAAAGCATTATTTCACTAGAGTAGCCAACATACTTGCAAACAAAACAGGCCATTTTGTTGAAATCATGTGTATCTGTGAAACACATGTGCTCAATATGCTCTGGTAAAACAATGGGCATATTCTCCATCACAGTGGTGGAACAAATTCTTTCATTCCCAATTCCCACACAGGAATGTAATCCTGACAGGGTTGATATAGGTCTACTACATGTGCATGACTACCTAGCACAAATTCAGACACAAAATGGTCTTCGGGCTCAACATAATGACAGTTTGAGAGTGTATAAATGGTGTTCAGTACTGGACTGCGTGGATTGGAAACATACTATCCACAGCTCCCCGACGAGCCCAGGCCTGGCATGCTCTTATTGTAGGGTAGCAATGTCCCAAAATTCCCTGGTTTTCCAGAATTCCTGATTAGAAGAAGCCCGGAAACAGGAGGGAATAAGCAGGTAATCCAACCAGGATTTCCGGGAAATCTGGTAATTTTGGGAAAGTGACCAGCATTTTGCAACCCTAATGACCATGTCTTCCTCACCGCCAGTGTGCTCTCCCCCACGTTGGAGGCGATGAGGCCGTCTATGGTGCCGTACTCAGCTTCTCGGGCCGTCAGCCTCTCCATCTGGTTCTGGTGGATGCGTCTGAACACCAGGATGGCGATGCCAGAGAGGACGACCAGCACGATGACCGGAGCCACGATGACGATGGCCAGTGTCGTCAAGCTGTAGTTGGGCAGGTTGCTTGCTACGAGGATGAGAAAGAGGTTTAGGTTTATTTGAACATCCTGGTACGTATTGTATGTAGAAACATAAATAATGCGATGTCATACAATATATAAAAACGCATTCAAAAAGATATGATCTGCCTAAATATATGGGAAACAGACAAGGAAGAGGGTGTTTTTTGTTGTTGTCCCTGCACTACTGTCCAAGTCAGAGACAATTAAGCAATAAGGCACGAGGGGGTTTGGTATATGGCCAAGGGCTGTTCTTGAGCACGACAACAACGCGGAGTGCCTGAATACAAGCCCTCAGCCGTGGTATATTTGCCATATACCACAAACCCTGAGGTGCCTTATTGCTTTTATAAACTGGTTACCAATATAATTAGAGCAGTAAAAATACATGTTTTGTCATACCCGTGGTATACGGTGTGATATACCACAGCTGTCAGCCAATCAGCATTCAGGGCTCAAACCACCCAGTTTATTATAAAGTATATCACACATCATGCCAGAACCAGATGAAGACAAAATAAATTCTCCAGCAACATAATCGCCTTTAAACACAAACTACATTCAATCCAGTACCGTGTTTGGACAATGAATTTGAAATCTGCAGTACAACCAAGTTCCTCCTCCGTTCAGCTTAGCGAGGTGCCCAGCTGCCCCGGGGGATCAAAACACAGCGTTTACTAAAGCCCTAAGCTTTGGGAGGCATCATTCAAGGAGAGGCGATGATAATTAGGCATGTTAAAGAACACGTTCTCTCCCTCCTCCCCCGTCCGCCTGCCTGCTCTGCCTGGACCAAACAGACTGAGGAACCTGGCTCCAGGGTTGAGGGGGAGGCCAAGGTAAGAGCACACTGCAGCATATATCCACGGGTGGGATAGGCCACACATCAACAGGCTGCACCATCACCATGCCTGGAGATCTGACTACCACACACTCCAGGGAGAAAAAAACTGCCTAGCCCTCAGCACAGACAATGCTCCCTCTTTTCTCCCATGCATACTGAACTCTTTCTCCTTCTCATAGCACTCTTGGGGAGTGGAATTCAATGAAGCTCAACAAGCTCAGAATAGACAGTATAGAAAACAACAGATTTTAGACCGAAATGATGGCAGAGTGTCAATGTCTCAAAGTTTTCTACTGTTCTTGTTAACGCAGAAACATAGTTTTTGGTAGATGCTAAGATCTTCTTGTGTGTTGTGTGTTTAACAAAAACAGGGACTAACCTCAAAGAAATAGATATTTAGGAAATAATTCATTTTTATACATACCTAGCATACTTTATTTTTAATTTTTTACTGTGGATAGGAGAGGAGAGTGAGTTTTAGAGAACAGAGCTATACATTTCATTCAGGCGTATCCCAAATGACCCCCTATTCCCTGGTCAAAAGTAGTGCACAATGTAGGGTATAGGGTGCCAATTGGGACGCAAACACAGTGTCCTCTCCTTTCCCAGGGGGCTCCGCTCTACACTGCCTTACAGGTCTGTGTCAGACCGAGCAAACAATCTCAGAGAGGACATAGGAGGAAGTAGACCGTGACTAAACACAATTCTAACGTTTGTCTCTTTTTTTTCAGGCTGTCCCCTCCTCTGCTGTGGAGGTGCTCGGGGTGTAACCGCCACACAAGCCTGAAAAGCAGACCAACAGAGGACCATGCAGCAAACGACTATGGCAGACAATTTCATGCACCGCAGCATCGCGTCCTCGCTGGAGAATGGCCAAGTGGACACAATCAATAGAGCACCTGCCTCTTCACGTCAGTCAACCGATCACAGACAGCAGATCACTAAGAGTATATGGTGTTGTTTTCTTCTTGGCAGTAATTCTAATAAAATGTTATTGGTCACACACATATTTAGCAGATGTTGTGGGTGTAGCGAAATGCTTGTGTTCCTAGCTCCAACAGTGTAGTAGAATCTAACAATTCACAGCAATACACACAAATCTAAAAGTATTAAAAATGGAAACAAATAAGTAAATATTAGATCGAGCAATGTCGGAGTGGCATTGACTAAAATACAGTAGAATACAATATATACATATGAGATGGGTAAAGCAATATGTAAACATTACTAAAGGGACGAGGGTTCCATTATTAAACTGGCCAGTGATTCCATGTCTATTTATATAGGGCAGCAGCCTCCAAGGTACAGGGATGACTAGCTGGGTGGTAGCCGGCTAGTGATGGCTATTTAACAGTGATGGCCTTCAGATGTAAGCTGTTTTTCAGTCTCTCGGTCCCAGCTTTGATGCACCTGTACTGACCTCACCTTCTGGATGATAGCAGGGTGATCAGCCCGTGGCTCGGGTGGTTGATGTCCTTGATTATCTTTTTGGCCTTCCTGTGACATCGGGTGCTGTAGATGTCCCGGAGGGCAGGCTGTGTGCCCCCAGTGACCGCACCACCCTCTGGAGAGCCCTGCGGTTGCGGGTGGTGCAGTTGCTGTACCAGACAGTGATACAGCCCGACAGGATGCCGTCAATGGTGCATCTAAACCTTTCTGAGGGTCTTAAGGGCCAAGCCGCATTTCTTCATCCTCCTGAGGTTGAAGAGGCACTGTTGCGCCTTCTTCACCACACTGTCTGTGTGGGTGGACCGTTTCAGATTGTCAGTGATGTGTACGCCGAGGAACTTGAAGCTTTCCACCTTCTCTACTGCGGTCCCGTTGATGTGGATAGGGGCCTCACACTGGGGCCTCACAAGGGTGCGTGCTCAGCCCCGTCCTGTACGCCCTGTTCACCCTGTTGTACGCCCTAGCTCCCTCTGCTGTTTCCTGAAGTCCACAATCAGCTCCTTTGTTTTGTTGATGTTGAGGGATAGGTTATTTTCCTGTCCCCGCTCTACCAGGGCCCTCACCTCCTCCATGTAGGCGGTCTCGTCATTGTTGGTAATCAGGCCTACTACTGTTGTGTCGTCTGCAAACTTGATGATTGAGTTGGATGCGTGCGTGGCCACGCAGTCGTGGGTGAACATGGCGTACAGGAGGGGGCTTACCACGCACCCTTGTGAGGCCCCAGTGTTGAAGATCAGCGAAGTGGAGATGTTGTTTCCTACCTTCCTGACGGGCCGCTCCCCAGGTAGTGAAGTCCAGGACCTAGTTGCACACGGTGGGGCTCAGACCCAGGGCCCCGAGCTTAATGATGAGCTTGGAGGGTACTATGGTGTTGAAGGCTGAGGTATAGTCAATGAACAGCATTCTGAAGTTGGTATTCCTCTTGTCCAGATGGGATAGGGCAGTATGCAGTGCAATGGCGATTGCAACGTATGTGGATCTATTGGGGCAGTAAGCAAATTGAAGTGGGTCTAGGGTGTCAGACAAGGTAGAGGTGTTATGATCCTTAACTAGCCTTTCAAATCACTTCATGATGACAGAAGTGAGTGCTACGCGGCGATAGTCATTTTGTTTAGTTTCAAGTGCCCCCACCAAAACTGACAGACCAGGCAAGGAGACATTAATCACAGAGGCAACAAACAGACATAAGATAACCCTGAAGGAGCTGCAAAGCTCCACAGAGGAGATTTGAGAATCTGTCCATAGGACTTAAGCCGTACATGCCACAGAGCTGGGCTTTACGGAAGAGTGTCAAGAAAAAAGCCATTGCCTAAAGAAGAAAATAAGCAAACACGTTTGGTGTTTGCCAAAAAGGAATTTGGGAGACTCCCCAAACATATGGAAGAAGGTACTCTGGTCAGATGAGGCTAAATTTGAGCTTTTTGGCCATCAAGGAAAATGCTATGTCTGGCGCAAACCCAACACCTCTCATCACCCTGAGATGTTTTTCCATCAGCGGGGACTGGGAAACTAGTCAGAATTGAAGGAATGATGGATGGTGCTAAATACAGGGAAATTCTTGATGGGAACCTGTTTCAGCCTTCCAGAGAGTTGACACTGGGACGGAGGTTCACCTTCCAGCAGGACAATGACCCTAAGCATACTGCTAAAGCAACACTCGAATGGTTTATTAAGGGGAAACTTTTACATGTCTTGGAATGGCCTAGTCAAGTTCTGCCTTGAGGAATGGGGAAAAAATGCCAGTGGCTAGATGTGCCAAGCTTATAGAGACATACCCCAAGAGACTTGCAGCTGTAATTGCTGCAAAAGGTGGCTCTACAAAGTATCGACTTTGGCGGGGTGAATAGTTATGCACGCTCAAGTTATTTATTTTTGGTCTTAATTCTTGTTCGTTTCATAATAATAGATATTTTGCATCTTCAAAGTGATAGGCATGTTGTAAATCAAATGATACAACCCCCCGAAAAATATATTTGAATTCCAGGTAGTAACGCAACAAAATAGGAAAAACGCCAAGGGGGTGAATACTTCTGCAAGCCACTGTACCTTTGCTTTCTTGGGTACAGGAACGATGGTGGACATCGTGAAGCAAGTGGGGACAGCAGACGGGGAAAGGGAGAGAATTAATATGTCCGTAAACACTCCAGCCAGCTGGTCTGCGCATGCTCTGAGGACACGGCTAAGGATGTCATCTGGGCCAGCAGCCTTGCGAGGGTTAACGCGCCTAAAATGTCTTACTCACGTTGGCCTTATACAGGTTCAAAATAGCAGACAAGGACATGCACCTAAACTGGAACGCAGTGGCTGTAAAGTAACATGCTATACATGACGTCAGAGCTCACGGTCTCACTTCACAGCGCAGTATGGGTTTTGATTGACAGCAGTTCTGAACTTGAACACCACTCGCTACAAGATGTTTCCCCCCCATTTCTGCTGCTAAATGGGCAACTTTTGCAAATGTTTTGTTTTCTGAGTAAGGGAAATACTGCAAATAAAAGAGGACTAGATGTATTTTGTAAGATGAGACGTTGAGGATTATAATAATTACCGATTTGATGTCATATAAGCAAGCCAAACAGCCGTTAGTCCAAACGTGAAATTCACATTTCCATATCACACAACTATACCGTGTGAACGTTTACAATCACTATGTTTGATGTACAGTGGCATCATACCCTGGGTGGTTCTGAATAGAATGTAGCCTATGTTTGACGTATTGTAAAGAAATCTGGCAGAGAACAGGCATCTGAATGCAGTCTACTCTATTTCGCACCACAGGAAGGTGTTTGAGGGGAGGACGGATCATAAAAATGTCCGGAACGGCGCAAATGGAATGGCATCAAACACCTGGAAACCATGTGTTTGATGTATTTGATGCCATTCCACTGATTCCGCTCCAGTCAGTACCCCCGAACCCATCCTCCCCAATTAAGGTGCCACCAACCTCCTGTGATACGCACCAAAATGACGATCTGCTTCTCTGAATTGCCTTTTGAAAACTACGATTATATTTTGTAATTTAGCTAGGGATGTTGACAATAGAACACGTTTTCAAATCATGCCCACCCGACCAGGCTGCGATTTATAAATGAACTGTTTTTTGGAACGTGTAAAACAACAGTAATTGTGTAGAGGCGGGGATGCAGGGCTGTGTTCCAAAGAAAACAACTACAAGTCTGCTTGCTATAGTTCCTCAACGGCACAGCTAGGCGAGCTCAAAATAGCACCTTATCGTTGAAGACTCTTCTTTGAGTGATAAAAAAAGTGCAATGAAATCACGTAGGAACTGTGTACATTTTGGAGATGTGTGGGGCCACTTGGAGACACCAGTTAGACCTCTCACTCAAATCCTTAACATTTTTTTGTTTTAATGGTTCATGCACCTACACCAAATTGTCCAATGTTATCATGATACTGAACGTATCCAGAGTATTTTCAGGTTTCGATATCAACAAACACGGCAGTAACTAAAAATGAACATAAAATCCAGTGTAATGTTTGGATTCAGTCTTTTGTCCGGTTAACTGTTTTGTTCTCATCTTTAGTCTAACAATTTCCCCATAATCTACAAACTGTTCCCTTTTGATTGCTACCATGGTTATGCATATGCTTTCCATATTTCTTCTGTAAGAAACATTGAAATGTAGCCCTATCCATATAGGCCAATACAAGGGGTGTAAGTGGTTAATTAATAACCTTGGTTTAAATGCAAATGCACACCATATAGATTATGAATGAATGTGCACCATTGTGTGTGTCCCAAATACGGTGCCAAGTAGCCAGTGCATTAACTTACCGATAACAGGCAGCTCCACAGTGATGTTCATGTTACACAGGTGGCCCTGGCAGCACTCCACGATCTGGTCGCGGGAAGGCGGCGTCTTGCAGGTCATTCTGCTCTGCTCGTACACCTTGAAGCAGCCCTTCTGGTAGACCAGGGCTCCGTCGCTGACTGTCAGACTGGAGAAACAGTGCTGGCCCATGCAGCGCTGCCCGGTGGCACACGACCGCCCCTTGCACACGCACTCGTGCTCGCCGGCGGACTTCACTTTCTCCTCTGGACAGGAAACAGAATAGATAATTATTGCTCATGGAGTAGGGTGATGCTAGAGCTGCCCCAGTCAACTGGACGTGCTGTTATTGTGAAGTGGAAACGTCTAGGAGCAACAACAGCTCATTCGCGGAGTGGTAGGCCTCACAAGCTCACAGAACAGGACCGACAAGTGCTGAAGCGCATAAATATTGTCTGTTCTCGGTTGCAACACGTACTACCGAGTTCCAAACTGCCTCTGGAAGCAATGTCAGCACAAGAACTGTTCGTCGGGAGCTTCTTGAAAAGTGTTTCCAAGGCCGAGCAGCCGCACACAAGCCTAATATCACCAGGCACAATGCCAAGCGTCAACTGGAGTGGTGTAAAGCTCGCCGCCATTGGACTCTGGAGCAGTGGAAACGTGTTCTATGGAGTGATGAATCACGCTTCACCATCTGGCAGTCCAATGACAAATCTGGATTTGGCGGATGCCAGGAGAACGCTACCTGCTCCAATGCATAGCACCAACTGTAAAGTTTGGTGGAGGAGGGATAATGGTCTGGTGCCGTTTTTCATTGTTCAGGCCCCTTCGTTCCAGTGAAGGGAAGGGAAATCATACAATAACATTCTAGACTTTGTGGCAACAGTTTGGGGAAGGCCATTTCCTGTTTCAGTATGACAATGCGCCGTGCATAAAGCGAGGTCCATACAGAAATGTTTTGTGAGATCGGTGTGGAAGAACTTGACTGGCCTGCACAGAGCCCTGACCTCAATCCCATCGAACACCTTTGGGGTGAATTAGAACGCCGACTGCGAGCCAGGCTGAATCGCCCAACATCAGTGCCAGACCTCACTAATACTCTTGTGGCTGAATGGAAGCAAGTCCCCGCAGCAATGTTCCATCATCTAGTGGAAAGCCTTCCCAGGAGAGTGGAGGCAGTTATAGCAGCAAGGGGGGGGAACAACTCCATATTAATGCCCATGATTATGGAATGAGATGTTCAACGAACAAGTGTCCACATACTTTGTAGTGCATCTTCGTAAATATGAATCACCTCTGATATGCAAATCTATCTTCTTAAAAAAAAATAAGTTGCAAGTAATATATACAGTGGGGCAAGAAAGTATTTAGTCAGCCACCAATTCTTCATGTTCTCCCACTTAAAAAGATGAGGCCTGTAATTTTCATCATTGGTACACTTCAACTATGACAGACAAAATGAGAAAAAAAATCCAGAAAATCACATTGTAGGATTTTTAATGAATGTATTTGCAAATTATGGTGGAAAATAAGTATTTGGTCAATAACAAAAAAAACAAAGTTTATCTCAATACTTTCTTATATACCCTTTGTTGGCAATGACAGAGGTCAAATGTTTTCTGTAAGTCTTCACAAGGTTTTCACACACTGTTGCCGGTATTTTGGCCCATTCCTCCATGCAGATCTCCTCTAGAGCAGTGATGTTTTGGGGCTGTTGCTGGGCAACACGGACTTCAACTCCCTCCAAAGATTTTCTACAGGGTCGAGATCTGGAGACAGGCTAGGCCACTCCAGGACCATGAAATACTTCTTACGAAGCCACTCCTTCGTTGCCCGGGCGGTGTGTTTGGGATCATTGTCATGCTGAAAGACCCAGCCACGTTTAATCTTCAATGCCCTTGCTGATGGAAGGAGGTTTTCACTCAAAATCTCACGATACATGGCCCCATTCATTCTTTCTTTTACACGGATCAGTCGTCCTGGTCCCTTTGCAGAAAAACAGCCCCAAAGCATGATGTTTCCACCCCCATGCTTCACACTAGGTATGGTGTTCTTTGGATGCAACTCAGCATTCTTTGTCCTCCAAACACAACGAGTTGAGTTTTTACCAAAAAGTTATATTTTGGTTTCATCCTACCATATGACATTCTCCCAATCTTCTCCTGGATCATCCAAATGCTCTCTAGCAAACTTCAGACAGGCCTGGACATGTACTGGCTTAAGCAGGGGGACACGTCTGGCACTGCAGGATTTGAGTCCCTGGCGACGTAGTGTGTTACTGATGGTAGGCTTTGTTACTTTGGTCCCAGCTCTCTGCAGGTAATTTACTAGGTTCCCCCCGTGTGGGTCTGGGATTTTTGCTCACTGTTCATGTGATCATTTTGACCCCAGGGGGTGAGATCTTGCATGGAGCCCCAGACCGAGGGAGATTATCAGTGGTCTTGTATGTCTTCCATTTCCTAATAATTGCTCCCACAGTTGATTTCTTCAAACCAAGCTGCTTACCTATTGCAGATTCAGTCTTCCCAGCCTGGTGCAGGTCTACAATTTTGTTTCTGGTGTCCTTTGACAGCTCTTTGGTCTAGGCTATAGTGGAGTTTGGAGTGTGACTGTTTGAGGTTGTGGACAGGTGTCTTTTATACTGATAACAAGTTCAAACAGGTGCCATTAATACAGGTAACAAGTGGAAGACAGAGGAGCCTCTTAAAGAAGAAGTTACAGGTCTGTGAGAGCCAGAAATCTTGCTTGTTTATAGGTGACCAAATACTTATTTTCCACCATAATTTGCAAATAAATTCATTAAAAATCCTACAATGTGATTTTCTGGATTTTTTTTCTTCTCATTTTGTTTGTCATAGTTAAAGTGTACCTATGATGAAAAGGCCTCTCATCTTTTTAAGTGGGAGAACTTGCACAATTGGTGGCTGACAATACTTTTTTGCCCCACTGTATTTATTTAAAAACTACAATAAGTGAGAGATGAAGCTTCAAGTGAGGGCAAGATTAGGAAAAATTATTGAAATTATTTCAGTGAAACCAGGGTAGTGCGTTACCTTTTGCTGGTGCTTCCACGGTGACGTTCATGTTACACAGGTGCCCCTGGCAACACTTGACTATGTGGCTGGGAGAGGGAGGGGTGGCGCAGGTGGCTCTCCCCTGGTCGTCATCCTGAAGGCAGCCCTTCTGGTGACCCACATACCCGTCACTGATCTTCACAGAGGAGAAACACCGCTGGCCTGTACAGCGCTCGCTGCCCTCACATGACTGTCCCTCACACACACACTCATCGTCTTGCAAGGCAAGTGCCACTTCCTCATCTGTTCAATAAGAGAGGCCAGACAAATCCATGAAACATTTTAATTCTCATTCATTTAAACAAATATAACGACTCTTTAGGTAGTTTTGTTTATGGAAGCATTTCACTAATGTACCCAAATGGCCTACACGCAAATGAAAAACTAAATGTAAATGTGTTATTAACTAAATCAGTGTGCAAAGTGGTGATGTGCTGCCTAGGTAGGTAGATATATTATGTGGTAATGTGAGTGACTCAGCATGCTGATATTGCTTAGCCTACATTGAGGGAGGGATAAAAGCGTGAGTGTAATGATTTCAATGAAAACAATGCAGTCACCTCTCTCTGGGTCTGCCACTGTGACATTCATGTTACAAAGGTCGCCATGGCAGCACTCCACAGTCAAGTTATGGGACGGGGGACTTCCGCAGCTTATGGACCCTTCGTCACGCCCCACAATGCACCCCTTCCGTCGGAAGAACGTGGCGTTCTGGATGGAGACGGCCGAGAAGCACTGCTGGCCAATACAACGCTCTCCGCTGTCGCATGATGGCCCGTCGCAAACACACTCATAGTCGCTCACGCTGCCCTTATCTGCACAGTCATTAGACCAGACAGACATTCATTTCAAACTCAAACAAAATCACAACACATACTGATGGACAGAACTGAAAAGAAACACATTTAAACACCAAAGGCATAAAATACGCAGACATTCGGCATTGTTAAAACTTCTTCGGGATCGGTGTCCCTTCAATGGGACGATTGAGCTAACATAGGCTAATGTGATTAGCATGAGGTTGTCAGTAACAAGAACATTTCCCAAGACATAGACATATCTGATATTGGCAGAAATGTTTAATTCTTGTTAATCTAACTACACTGTCAAATGTACAGTAGCTGTTACAATGAAAGAATACCATGCTATTTTTTGAGGAGAGTGCACAAGTTTGAACATGAAAAGTTATTAATAAACAAATTTGGCACATTTGGGCAGTCTTGATACAACATTTTGAACAGAAATGCAATGGTTCATTGGATTAGTCTAAAACTTTGCACATGTACTGCTTCCATCTAGTGGCCAAAATCTAAACATTATTATACATTATGGTCTTTCACTTGCATTTCAAAGATGGTACAAAAAAAATACAAAAGAATGTTTTCTTTCTTTCTTTGTATTATCTTTCACCAGATCTATTGTGTTATATTCTCCTACATTACTTTCACATTTCCACAAACTTCAAAGTGTTTCCTTTCAAATGGTACCAAGAATATGCATATCCTTGCTACAGGCGGTTAGATTTGGGTATGTAATTTTAGGCGAAAATTGAAAAAAGGGGACGGATCCTTAAGAGGATTTATTAATATGTGAATATTGTGGTCATATTAGTGTAGGAGATTTGCTATGTTCAACCTCCCTCATTCTTATAATGAGCGTGTCATCATTTAGCTGCTACACTACAGTAGGCGATGCAGAATAATAAGTATCCCCAGCCAGCCAGCCAGCCAACCCGTGACAGTGAGAAATCCTCAGTTCTCCCAGAGCACAGTCTGCGAGCCTGTCACTGCAGTTGTTAAAAAAAAGGCTGCGAGACAGCGGGGGGGGGGGGGGGGGGGAGACAAAGCACGCCCTTGACAGAAAAATGTAAACTCACTACGCAGATTCGAAGCCGTGTACTTGGCCGAATGTATGGGGAATGGTACCGAATGCGTGTAATCTCTGAAGCAGCTACCTAATGTACCGAAAACTCTTTATTTGTGAGAATAAACAGGTTTTTTAAATTTATTTTTTAAGGTGTCAAATTCTTACCTTCCACACTGGAAGAGGGTAAAACCAGAAGTATGAAGACCAGAATAAACATGTCATCTAACATCGTAGACCTGGAAGAGACAGAAGTTGTGATTAGACGACCAGATGACATTGGAATGCCGTGTTCACTAAACATAGACATTCAAAATAGCTTACAATTTAGAAAGACAAGATACATACATTTATTTGTGTCACATCATTTGACAAATCAGCGTCTATGTAAATGCCTTTGCTATGTCCACTAAAACGATTTCAAGCCACTGGCTGTGACAGGATAAAAGGATGGAAAGAGAGGGGGGGTGTTGATCTAAGAGCACCATCATAATGGCATTTTTACTCAAAGAGAAAGACCTTTCCTTGTTTTCAATAAAGAGTCAACACCAACTTTAAAATGCTCAAGTAAAGTGGGTCTCATGCCTTCCTGTTGTCCTGGCAACAAGGTGTTGAGTGGCAAGCAATGGGGAGACTGGTGCGCTCCTATTGGCTAAGCTGTAGAGAGAGCGAGAGAGACAGCCTTCTTGACAGCAAGGGGAGCAGACAGACGCGGCAGGAGAACGAGGAGGACCGGAGAAGGGCACAGCAGGGAGCACCAACGTGGGAGCCCAAATAGAAAGATTTCAAATGAGGAGGCTGGGTCTTTAAAACCTTCTATATGTGTCTTTAGGCACATCGACATACATGTACATTGACGTCTGCTTGATTTCGGCTGTGATCCGTCCGATTCAAGCAGAGCCCACCGCACTCTACAGCAACACATCCGTACTCCATTAAAACAGGATGCATGTTTTACAAATCTATTCCTGTACCAATTCCACACCGATAAGATTTGATGCGGGAGGATATCTCCCTCCAATCCCGCCACCTTTTCCCCATGCAGCGTGTTTACGACATACTAAGCCCGGGCTGATCGTTATCTTGGCAGTGTGTGTCTGCCCACTGATAAATATCCCAGTGGTGTATTCCCAGAGCCTTTGTGCCCGCTTCCAGACATAAATGTTAGCATTACCCCAACACCGCCTGTATGGCCCGGCTCACACAGACCACATGCTGCTCCTTTAATCAGAGCACAAAACAGAGGCAGCCACTGAGAGATAATCAGGGGCTCTGTGCAGAGTGGGGACAGGGAGGGGTCAGGAGGACCGAGGGGGGCACCCATGTATGGCCAGGGGGCAACGAGAGGGCAGGGGGACAGGGGGGGGGGGGGGCCTGAGGAGGAATGGAGGGTGGCAGATGGATAGGGGGCCGCACAATTAACGAGGACAGGGCACAGACTGGCAAGGGAGGACAATGAGGGGCTAGGTCAGTTAAGGTGGACGGCATACTTTGGTTAGGGTCTGGTTAAGGTCGCTAAATTACGGTAACGTTTCCAAAATTCACAGGTTTTCCAAAAAAATCCTTGTTGGAAGATTCTGATGTGCATATTCCCTCCTGATTGCGGGAATTTTGGAGAAAGTTAATAGAATTCTGCAACCCTAGTTGGAGGTGAGAACACACACAGTGCAACAACATGCATAGCATGACACAGATCTCCTCAACACCCTGATACAGAATGCTGTCCTCCAGGCACCTAATATCCATCCCTGACAAATCAATATATCACCTCAATTATCTGCCCAGTGAACCTCAGCCACTTCATCTGCTCAATCAAAATCAAAACAAAATGTTTAAAAATATTTAAAAATCACTGACAGTCTGCAGTCTGCATTCATACAAAGACGAGAATGCGACCACATTCTTTTTGTTTGAGGATAGCCTAACTTTTGCAGCATATCAAAAAGGCAGAAACCCGATCGCCATCTTACGAGGACAGCGAGCAGCAATGCCTGTGTTGAATAACAAACCGGGTCGTGCAAGGCAGAGGCAGACTGATCTGATGCAGTATTTGTGTTGAGGGATTAACATGTGCTCCTCCTGATATTGGAGACCTCAGAGTAGGTCCTCAGAGAGAGAGAGAGAGGGAGAGAGAAACAAGGCCAGCAGCATCTGCAGAACACGTTGCGCGAAGCATAGAGAGGTAGGTTTTTCCCAGAGTTGTGTGCCTGTGCTGGGCTGTGATTATGCTCCCTCTGTCCCTGCATATTGAATTCTCTGGCAGTCCCCTGGCTGCAGTGAGTTCACAGAGCTGACATCCTGACAGGGGGTGTGCCCCCCCCCCCCCAGTCTCAGGGAGGGAGGTCAGGCAGTTCTCATTGGTTGCCATTTTCTGTGTATCTTGAGCTAGTATCACTGTAATACAGTCAGCCAAGGGAAGGATGAAAACATAAGAGGGAGATCAAATACCGATCGGCCACTAAAGTACATAAGCAGAGAGGATTGGAAGGCGTGGTGTTGGCAGTGGAAAGGCTTTGCTGTTGTCCAAGGACCAAGTGGGACCAAACAAAAATGTGGCCAAGTTGTGGTTGAGGCAGTTTGAAAAAGAATCAGGTTTCATGCAGTCCTTCTCCTCTCTCTAAAACGATCCTGAAACGATTCAAAGTCCCTGCTCCTTCAAAAGCTCACATTTGCATCAAAATGAACATTTCAGTGTTGACTGTTGAGCCACTTGCACGCCCCAGATATTTGGATGGATTCTTCCTCTTTCACCCAACCGTCATGATTTAATCACGCGTGGTTGCGATATGCTTAGATCGTGCTCAGGTAACGAACGATTGGTGCGATGCAGTGTAGAACCTTATATTTTGTCTGATGTGAGATGTCTGGTCCTCCCAGACCCGGTGTGTGTGTGACGCTGCATGGGCCTGGGAGCCCTAGCAGGAGCTGCTGAGTCATCGTGCTGCCGAGCTGGGAGACAGGAGGTAGAATCTGTGTCTGAGCTGGTGCTGGCATAGTTACCATGGCACAAATAGGCCCAGCACCAGGGGAGCCGCAGGGAGGGAGAACTGGGCATAGCCGACCAAGTCTGGCCTGCTCCGGAGCCCATGCCTCTACATAACATGTCCCCGTCCCACTCACCAAAGAGTACGACACCAGAGAGACGGAGATGGCCCGCTCCAAGGTGAGCGTGGGTGTGACACAGACAGCGCCGAGGGCGAATTAGCCCTCGGTCTGTCTGTGCTCACCTGGCATTCACACAGCAGACTAGCACAGCATATCAGATCAAAGGGGCAGCCTCTGCTTGCAGCCAAACAGCCAAGTGAATCAGGATGAACAAAGTCAAGCTGACATAGGATCGCAGTGTTTATTTGGTTGTTTACAAGACCTGTCTGGAAACTCTCAAAGAGAGAGAACCAAAAATAGCCTTGGTTAGACAGGTGCAGCTACGGCAAATATAAATACTATAGGTTATTTGGGGGAAAGGCGTCTCTCATAACTGCACAACAGACTGCAGCCCACGACTGGTTGTGACATGCAGAATGCCATACAAAACACAAAACAATTGCCCATTCAAATTGAAAACGGTGTGACTTCAACACACACAGGATGTTTTTTAGATGTGTTGACTATTAGTGTACTAGGAGCAGGGAAGAAAATGTCCTTGCTTCCAGTTGAGCAGCAGAGAATGGCTCCTGTTAACTTGGAAGTGTAGTGCTTAAAACCAAGAACGACTTCTGTCGCACCCAGGCCCTGCTGTTCAACTCATCCAATGGCTAATCAACATTCTTTCAGCATTCAGCTATGCAACTTAAAAAATTACAATTTTAATCATGAATTTATGCCACATTTGGTACATTTAGGGACATTGCACTTCGAGAACGTGTCATCCTACAACAAAAACACAAACAAAAGAAGAAAAGAAATGTACAGATGAGCTTTTACAGAGCAAGTCAAAAATAATTCTGGGACTGAAAACAACTCGGCCATGATAGTTAATTACAGCGTGCTAGACAGCTAACAACTGGGGGTTGCCATAATCACACTAAATCTGAAAAACTCATTAACCTATGGAAGGTCTGCTCCACCCTTGCCAGGGGCCTCATCAAATGGGAGATTAAAAGAGATAAAGGGAAAAGCCCACAGGCAGCCCTCCGTGGCCCTACCCCATTCAGTTCATTCTGGCCCTGCCGGAGCTATCGTTCCTTTCTCTCTCTAGGACTTCAACTCAGCAGCCGACTCTCTCACAATGTAAGGAATGTAATCGAATGCAAAATGGCCCTTTTCTTGTAAAATCACAATACTGACACTCCTGTCCTGGTAAGAGGCGAGCGAGCGCAGCAGGTTTGGTTCCAGGATACGGTGCAAGAAAGGGTCATTTCTGACTGACACACACACACAGGGGCCCATGTACTAGATCATTTAAAATCAAGAGATGTATTTCCTTTCATCAGTACTATTCCCCCCATCATTTTGGCTTGGACAACGCCCAGAGAGACCCTCCTGAAACCATTTTGCCTTAGATGACCTACTCGTCACGAAGTAAAATTGGGCGGCAGGTAGCCTAGTGGTTAGAGCGTTGGACTTGTTGCAAGATCGAATCCCGAGCTGACAAGGTACAAATCTGTCGTTCTTCCCCTGAATAAGGAAGTTAACCCAATGATCCTAGGCCGTCATTGAAAATAAGAGTTTGTTCTTAACTGCCTGGTTAAATAAAAGGTTTTTAAAAAAATGAAGTTTGATTTCTTATCGGACAACTCATGATACCCTGGGATGGTGTTGGCAGAGTCTACTGATGTGGTCAGACAACCTTGTTCACTTTGAAATTACATTGGGAGTGAGGAGATGGGAAACAGATTGCTACAGCAAAGCAAGTGTTTTGATTCCATCGAATGCAGCAGAGGATCTTCAGCCTCAACCGCTAACACGTTGCACAGGTGAGACGCGAGAGCAAGAAAGAAAACAATTAACGACTGCACCACCACAGAAGCTCTCAAATGTCCTAAAACCCCAAGCAACGAGAACTCCAGAACAATTAAATAAAAGTGCTCTGTGCTACAGAGATGAATCAAGGGTAATTATTCAAGAACAAAGTTTATAGCTTCGAGAAGACATTCAAGACAAGAAGTCAGCATATTGCACCGGGCAGCCGTCACCATGGCACTGCGGAGTTCATTGTAGGACCACCATCACAACACTCGCCACGGCCAATTCAAACACTGTCTTTATGACCTTTAGCAATGTTTGCAGAAAGTGGAATGCACAAACATTCTCCCTCCGATTGACCCTCTGACAAAGATCGGTGTGCTGGAGCGTCAGGGCCCTCCGAGAGCACCCTGATTTGTACCACCTCTTCTCCACCGTCAGACCTGATTGGTCACATTGGGCTCGCGGACAAAGAATCAAGTGGGCTACGAGAGGAGAAACCTCTTATTAAAAAAATACTCTAAAATTACAGTATGGAAGCAACATGAAGAATCGTAGGCGACATCACCAAGCAGAGGGAATTTCAATACGTTTCTATTGACTTTATGTCCTGTGGCAGAAAGTGAGCTTCGCCGTTGAGAGCGGGTTTAACAAGACCAGTCCCCCAAGCCACACACACACACACCACCCCATGCCCTCCATGTCTACCTGTCAGCGTGAGTCTTCCCACGCTGGCTCAGTACCACACAGCACTACTGCAGCTGGACCATCACAGTCGCACCCTCCTGTCAATGGAAGCTTTATGACCTGGTATTCCTGATAGTCAATTGCTCCTTCAATTACAGAGGATAGGTGACGGGACAGTATAATTGGATCTCCTCTCTCAGTGATCTTGAAGCACACAAAAGTGGCACTGTTCAATAGCATTATCCAGGGCTCTAAGGTGACCCTTTTTTTTGGTTCTCCCTACAAGGGTCATGTGCGTGCCTAAGTTGAAAAAAAAGTAGGTGTACACAAAAATAAAGGAGAACAAAGAAAAATATTTTTGCTAATACAACTAGAATCCTTCATTTTTTTCCTAGGCACCCTAGCACTCCTTAAATTGAAATTCCAGGTCACACAGCAAAATATTTAGGCACATATGCAAGTCAAATGGTGGCACTGTAGATGCCTGTTGTCTTGGTTATGAGGTTTTAATAATTTGGGAACATAACGTCATTACAGGTGAGAGTGACAGATTTGGGGTCTATTTACTTTCTAAAATATTTAGTGTTTGGCCTCCATCAGACGCTTCACCTAGCTTCCTCACAAGGCCATGGAGAGACAACTAACAGCACACAACAGACAAGGAGGTCCAAGTTGAACTGCAGCACAGCACATCAAACACACGTTTGATATTAGCGAGTGTGACTAATGCTAGTCTTGAGACGTAAATCCGGGAAACATATTTGTTTGCAAGAGGAGAGGCTAGGGTTCTCAAACTCGTGTACTATGATACTTCGGAGTATTTACACACCATGCCAAAAATGGCTGCCTCGGTTTTATCTTCTACTACCGGCTCGTTACATACTGTAGGTATTAGGACAGATCCCACAAAATCGTACGTATAGGCCTTACTCTAACACTGTTCATTTAAAACTTTCCAAAACACAGACTTAACTTTTAAAACATATCATATCACATCACTTTTACAATCAAACATATCAAGGGATCGATCAAACAGAGGTCCCTGCTCAATCACACGCCGTCCGCGCTGCGAGCGAGCGTCGCATAACAAATGTACACATACACGTTAATCATTTCACCCCCGTCGCTCGCACGCGTGAACGAGTGTCTGCGTAGCCCAGAACTAAAATAGAACTCGGTTCTAATTTCAGATGCTCCACGCGCTGCAAACCCCCCCTCCTTATTGGATATCAGGTAGTTACAAACACACGTGGATGCTTGAAAAACAAACAAGGAGAGGTTAAAAAGACAACTAAAAAATAAATAGGTTTCCCTTTTTAAACGGTGGATTAAATCGTCAGAGTAGAGAAAGTCAATGTTGATTGACTCGGTAGGGTGTCCAATCAAAAAGGCATATTTAAAATATGTTAATTATGTAGATAATCTAAGAAAAACAAATGGTCCAAACTTCATGACTCTATCATAATCCGTTCAAAGTTATTGGAGTTTTTAACCCTTGTAGGATGGCCCAAATTAGGCTGACTAAATCAATGGAAGCTAGAGGGGGGGGGTACAAGAATTGCACAGCGCCGTGTCAGTCAGGCTGAACAATGAGAACATTTTCAGGGTCTGCTGAGCACAAAACTTGAATGTTGTGAAAATTCTGTACAACTTCCAGCGCACGTTTACTGTGAACACTGAGGCCGTACCCTCTGTTATAACAGTGGCTAAGTAGGCTACTGTGGCTATTTTATCATAATGTAGACCTATCAGAGTGGACTACCATCAAAAACAAAATGGAGAAAACGCATCCCATAACATTTTAACATGGAAATAGCTGTTCTATCATTCAGCCTATAGGGCCAGCCAATGTGTGGTGTTCAATGTAGGCCTACATCCCATGAGACTTTTGAAAAAAACAAACATGCAGAGCTTGACATTATGCTCTTTATCCACTTGTCCTTCAGACAAGGAGGTGACTGAAAATGGTGTTGTGTTGTTTGATGCAAGAAAACACTTTACAAAATAAAATGCATTATTATTCCCATACCATTATTACAGAGAATCAAACAAATGATGCTGCCCTCTGCCTATTGGCTACTTAGCTTCTAAAAGCCTGTCTCAAAATACAACACTGCCCCTTTAAGACATAAAAAGCTCTTTACTGGACTCTCTTTTCGAAGATGTCTAGAAATGTACATGGTTTGTGCTTTGTAGGAAGCAATCCCTCCCCTATTACTGACTACAAATGATCTATAGCTGGGCTCATAACAACTCACTAATTAGCAAAGGATATATAACAACAATTTACACAGATGGCTACATGTAGCTCTCGCTTTGATCTGACAACAAGCTCATCTACTCATGACCACAGCTGTAAACACAGTCGGGTCGAAGTAAATGGCACAGATCCATATATGGCAATGGTCAATTTGCATATAGGCCTATTGCAGCACTGATTGGTTATGAGATTCTAGTTTTCCCTGTTAACACTATCAACGGTTCCCTTCGCTGTGGCAATTGTGATCAAATCAACGCTATATTAGCCACTTTCAATGCAACATACGGAAACAAAAGGAACTATAAAATGTCAACAAAGCACTGAGCATACCACTAGCTTTGTATTTTCAAAGCCTTTTACATTTAACTCAGCTCGTGTCTTGCTAATTCAGCTTTTTGCGACCCGCAGAAACTACTTTGAAGATGACCCCCACAAAAGTCTCCAAAGGTTGCACCGTTCTGTCAACAGAGCTCGTGATCATTATTGGATGTATTAGATTACAAAAATTAGACTTATTGGATATACTGTTAAAGTATTGTTAGAGAAATACCCCCACTGAACTATTTAGAACATGAATAATCAATATTTGTCTTCGTAAAATGTTTAACATAAGGAACTGACATTTCATCAACCAATGCGCATTCTCACCCCCTCGGGGTAGAGTGGGAAGACACCCTAGACTCCAGGTCAAACTTCTACAAAGAACCAGCTAAAAAGAGGACAATATGCATGTCAAGTAAAATAACAACCCAATGTTAATCTCCCAGGACAAACTAGCTTGCAACAGCTAGCGATCTTTAAATGTCCAAGAATGTTTCATGCGATTCGACAAATTAATATACTGTATGTTCAGAGTTGGATTTGATATTTTAACCTGCGTGTCCTGATCGCATCAGGCGCGGATGGATAAAAATCAACATGTGCTCAATGGCGTGGATGGTGTAGTCCGCATGTTAGGGAATTGAACCTGCAATTACAATCCTTTAAAAAAAAGGCACACTATGCAAAAATCGCTCCGCCATTTTCTGGTTGTAAAATTCTAATAGTTCACCTAATTTCAGTTTATGACAAAACAAGCATCTAAACCACTGAAATATGTTTTCCATAACCACGGTTATTGTATTTTCAGCTGGTGTACAAAACACAAAAATAATAGTACGGGAAGCATAGAAATAGTGCACATCGAACAGATCTACCGCTTCTTAGACTTGCTTTCAATGAGAATGACAGATCAATGTAAATTTGGTTGGATCACCCCCCAAAAAAACATATTGCAGCTTTAATTCTATTAGTATTCTATATCCACTCCAAAGCCCAGGAATGGAGAGCAAGGAGAGGCAGAGAAACCAAACAGAGCCATAACTTTCCCCCCCTAACAGCTGAGCAATAAGAGCACTGAAGTGAGTGAAGCGCTCATAAAATGTGTATTGCAGACTGTCTCCAGTGCAGTCTCGGGGTAATGGGAGAGCGAGGAGCCAGGAACACTGCGGATCTGTGTCTGCTCTAGGCTGCGCAGACGGAAGACTCCCGTCTCCATTTGCACAGAGGATAGAAACAGAAATCAATAACCCAAAGAAAGGAGAGGCACCCGGCGGCAGGAGCAGACACACACAGCACACACACAGAAGTAGGACCAAAGTCTGGCTGGGGCACAGACATTCTCTGTCTGACTTCCTGTCTCGCACTGAGCCGAGGCTGCAGAGCCCGCCAGGCCCCAGACGACTAGGTTACACTCATCCTAATATGTTTCGGCTGCACAAGGCTTATGATTATTAAAGCCTCAAGGATTTCGACTAAAAATAACATGCAGACAGAGGCCACGTCCTAAAAAGCAGTAGACACAGGGGTGACACAGGCCAAGCGACCAATATGCTGTGTTCCTCCTCAACCCCACTGCCTCCACAACTGTCAGGTCTACTGCTAATCCAAATAGAAAATTAAAAGCACAACTTACTCGCATGTCAGCGCCGGGCACACATGGTCAGCAGCGCCAGCCTCGCAGCTGATGGGTCCTTAAAGAGATTGCTACTCCGTTGCTGGAGTCTCTGCCAAGTCCTGCCCCCCCCCCCACCCACCCTCTCTCTCTCTGTCCCTCCCTCCCTCCCACACACGCACGCACATTCATACACGCAGGTCCCTCCCTCCCACACACACACATTCATACACACAGGGATGCAACCAACCACACTCACAGTTACACACCTCTTCTCTTACCCTCCCAGGCTGATTTGAGACAGATCTACCTACACCACTGCGCCTGAGCCAGCCCCAGACTCCGGCTCAGACTTGAAGCTCTGTGTCTCTGTGGACGGCGCAGTCTGTTGTTAATGACAGTGTGTGTAACCTTATCCTCCCACAGGCCAGTCATGGCTCTCTCTCTCAAACAGAGCAAGGCAAGCTCTTCTCTCTCTGCTTTGCTCTCATAATGCTCCAGCCTATACTGCCTGCTGTTTCTGACAGCCAAATGACTGTGTACAGAGAAATGATTGCTGTCGGAGGACTGTTTCCCCCTTCTCTTCTCTTTCGCCTCTGTTTTCTGAACTGTTCAGGGCCTCTGTGGGCAAATTATGCACTTTACGGCGCTCTGAAAGAGCAGCAGCAGAATGGATCTGGGGAGGAAAGGCCAGCACATCTGCTCCGATAGAAAGTGGATATCATGTAATGTAGAAGTAATGATTATGGGAGAGAATTAGAAAATCGGTTTAAAACAGCATGTTGGGTCAGAAACGAGTTGTGTTGAACCCACTAACCCAACATGAACACATGGTGTTGAAATGGCCTTGATCAGAAAATAGAACACTACTGGTTGCACTTAGGCATAACAGCCCAGTAGGTAAACCGTGGATGACTCAAACAGCATCTAGAAATTACACTGTGAATCTACTATCATCTAGTACAGGGTTTCCCCAACCTCGGTCCTGGGACCGAGGTTGATGAAACCAAAATGTGCACCCAAAACCAAAACGTGCACCCAAAGGGGGCACCAGGACCAAGTTTGGGAAACCCTGATCTAGTAGATAAAAGTCCACAATTAAAATGTTAAAGTTTGAAAAATCATTATGGCGCTGACAAACATGTTAATATCCAGAATCACATTGGCACAATATCATTACAACAATACGTTTTGTTCCACCATCAAAAGAGCTTTAGTAAACCTGTTCCACTGCTTTAAACAGAGTTGTTAACTGTCGTTAACTGTGACAACATTAAATGAACATCTTCATGAAAAAAATAGGAGTCCTACATTTCTGAGCAGCCTACCAGAGATTTTCCCAACATTCACCACAGTGTCATTGGGCCAAAGCACAATGATTGCATTGTCAGGAAGGACACTGGAGAAAGAGCGCTAATCAGGGCATTATGGGTGAGCAGGCAAGATCAAGTCAGACCCATCACCTCAGTTGACTAGAGCAGGAGCCCTGAGCGCCCCTTGGGTCTGACCCGTGTCTCTGTCCAGACTGACGTCCCGCTATCTGACCGCTTATCAGCAGACTCCAGGACACGAGTCACTGAGCTCACCAGGCGCCCACAAAGGCAACATGACCCCAGTGAAGAGGCAAGGAATCAGCTAAACTAGCGAGACACTCTCCAGATCACTAACCACTCACTCACTCAGTCAGTCATACAGCTCCATTAGTAGGTACAAACATCCAGCACAGTTCTACTATTCTGAACAACTTTCATCAAAGCAAATTCTATCAATTATACTGAACAAAAACATTCAAGGCAACATGCAAAAATGTCAGATTTAGCTGAGTTACGGTTCATATAAGGAAATCAGTCAATTGAAATAAGTTCACTAGGCCCTAATCTATGGATTTCACATGACTGGGCAGGGTCGCAGCCATGGGTGGGCATAGGCCCACCCACTTGGGAGCCAGGCCCAGCCAATCAGAATGAGTTTTTCCTCACAAAAGGGCTTTAGAAATAATCCTCAGCACCCCGCTCCCGCTCCCCCCCAAACGATCCCGCAGGTGAAGAAGCCGGATGTGGAGGTCCTGGGCTAGCGTGGTTACACGTGGTCTGCGGTTCTGAGGGTGGTTGGACATACTACCAAATTCTCTAAAACGACATGGCTTATGGAACATTGGATTCTCTGGCAACAGCTCTGGTGGACATTCCTGCAGCCATGACAATTGCACACTCCCTCAAAACTTGAGACATGTTTAGAGAGGCAATTTTATCGCCCCCAGCACAAAGTGCACCTGTGTAATGATTATGCTGTTTAATCAGCTTCTTGATATGCCACATCTGTCAGGTGGATGGATTATCTTGACAAAGGCTTAAACGCTGGCTAACAGCGAAACAAATTTGTGCACAAAATTAGAGAGAAATAAGCTTTTTGTGCATATGGAACATTTCTGGGATCTTTTATTTCAGCTCATGAAACATAGGACTAATGCTTTACATGTTGTGTTTATATTTTTGTTCAGTGTATCTGCACAATTTCTACCACTGTTTTATAGACCGGTCAGAGCTCCAGATTCCCTTCAATATTGATACCAACAAAATAAATGACAAGTGATCAACACTCCTTCGTGTATTACAAACTGTCTAGAAGCCGATTTCACAAGCAAATTCACACATCGTTCACATCTGTGACAATGTCAACAGTAGGGCCGTCAACTATCAGCTTCAAAAATATACTACTTTCAAGGATCACGGCAAGCTGCGAGGTATGCCTGCCTCGACACATCCCGATGATCTTACACAGTCGCCACCGTAACTTAGTCACCTTAGACAGCTGAGCATTTACACATTATCATCATCATGAACTCTTGACTCATTTGAGAATGGAGGCTAACCTTGGATTCTTTATGACACACTGGAGAGACACTGATGCCAATGGGATGTAAGGAGATGATTTGTTTCATCAACTAGAATCCATTAAAGCGACTAAGGGACAACTGATTGATTCACAGCCAATAACTGACAATGTGAGCGTATAACCACTGAGAGGTTTATTGAAAAGAGCAGGACCTCTAAATGGTGATACCAATGACTTGTATGTGTTATGTAGAAGGGACATACATATCAATATGATGCACCAGAAGTGTTAATATTATGTAATGTAGCCCAAGTGAGGCCAAAAGTCCTTAGACAGTGTGTTGTCTGTGCATGCTCTTCTTTGGTCCTCTTTTAAATTAAAGCACACAAAGAAGTGAACCGTGAACTATCAGGTAGCAATCAATGTTTTTTGAATGGGATCGTCTCTCAGATGGGACATTAAACAGGTGACCTGACTCTCTGTAGTCACTAAAGATCCCAAGGTACTTATGTTAAGAGTAGGGTTGTTAACCCCAGTGTGCTGGCTAAATTCCCAATCTGGCCTTCATACCATCATGTCCACCTAATCATCCCCAGCTTCCAATTGGCTCATTCATCCCCCCGTAACTATTCCCCGGGTCATTGATGTAAATGAGAAGGTGGGTGTTCTCAGTCAATATACCTGGTAAAATCTGGGATAAATACAAATTTCCCCCAATGTCGGGAAGTATGTATAGTGTCTTCCCCCTCTCCGGCTACAGGACCATTGTGATGCTTATTGCCCAGCATGGGATTAATGGAGGCACACAATCAAGGAGTGGTGCTCCCAACAAAGTCTACATGACAAAGGCACACTAACAACATGAAAACTGGATGTCATTTTACACCTACAAATGACTAACCCCTGAGCATAAAAAGTTGTAGCCGTAAGAAGTTAAAGGGGCAATCAGCAATTGCTACATCCATTTTTGGTCTAATAAATTAATGATGTGCACCCATTGATTCTTGAAGAATAAAACTTGTCTCATGAGCTTAGTTCAATTGTCCTAAACCTTAAGAACCCAAAATAGAAATGTGTTTTACTCCCATGTTTGTAAACAAACACTATATAGCCCCAAAACATGGTTACAACTCTAATGTTGGTATCATGGATGGTCAGTCCTTGCATCCATAGCTGTCTATAAATTTGAGATTGGTTACATTACTCCAACCCCATCCCTTAGCCTTTTACCGAAATAGGGGTGGAGAATACACTTTAATACTGTTTCTGCTGCTGATTGCCTGCATTAAACAAATCCAAATGTAGCCTACTATCTAGATCTTGCCACTACATTATTTAATTGGGTTAAAAGCTGCAATATGCAACTTTTTGGGCGACCAAACCAAATTCACATAGGTATGCGAGTTATAGATCTGTCATTCTCATTGAAAGCAAGTCTAACAAGCGGTAGATATGTTCTATGCTTCCCGTTCTTAAGTTTCGTATTTGCTCTTTTACTTTCGGTTTTGTACACCAGCTTCAAACAGCTGAAAATACAATATTTGTAGTTATGGAAAATATATTTCTACACTATACTTGCTTGTTTTGTGCAAAAGTGAAATTATGCTTACCATTATATTTTTTTGTAACCAGAAATTGGCGAAGCGATTTCTGCATGGTTAATAAGGGGGGTTTGGGTTACTAGGTTATTGTGGCATTCCCATCTATTGGAAAAAAAACAACAAAAATGTTATCCTCCAGAACATTATTCGTTTCTCTCCAGATTGAAAAAACAAGGTGGCCTAAATGATAGTTTATAGGCCTAGTATTTCAAAGAGAGAAATTTACATTTTCTGGTTAACTTAAAGTTTGTGAGAGAGACTTGAAAGTGCCATCCACTGACTTTCCCATCGGGAAAACTAAGGCTGTAGCTAGTCTACAGGTTACGTTTGTACTATTTAGGATCCGCGCAAATCCAAAGAATAGGCTACGCCGAAGACTCTCTACAGGTAGCTACATATTCCAAATAAAATATACAAATATAAAAACAAATGACTTACCTTACATGTAAAACTTACTAAGTGCGTTGAGGACGCGCAGACGTAACCTTATGTGCTAAAAGCACAAGTCAGGCTAGTCTGCCATCTCCCGAAAATTCACCGAAAATAGCCTATTTGTTTAGATTCCTTCAAAAGCAAGATTCCAGTTTCAGCCGACATTGCCCTTCGACTTTGATGCAATGTTACAATTTAACGAACGTTCATAATCCAAAGTAATACAAAGTTGCGGCCAATAACTTGGCCAGCGTTCCAAAAGCTTCGATGTTCCTCACTCGATATTCTTATGGAGTGGAGCTACGCTACGACAATTCCTAGGAGGAAGTAGCCTTGCAACTCACTGTAATTAGAGGACCATTACAACATCATTTCCTCTGCGCATATTCCCACACCAGCCACCTAGTTAGGCGGTCACCTATGATATTTGAATTTGAAAATGTATTTCTTTTCAGTAATCTCATATCTGTATTGCAAAACATGCATGTAATGAAAACATTATAGCCTATGTTCAACAAATTCTCATCCATGAGACTTACATTCAAGAAAAAAAGTCCATGAATAGGATACTTAGACAATACAAGGAGCCATTATATATAAAACCTTACACCTATCAAATCGTTTAAGATCAGAGAAGGGAGGAGATAAATATGTATTTTCATCTGCTGCATTGCAATCGCCTCATACGAACCATCCTGATCTCGCGAGTTTAGCGAAACAGAATGTGAGCTGACAAGATCAGGATGGATCGTACGAATCTAAAATTTCAAGCCCATTCATGGAAGATTTGCCTAACATTTGAAGACTAGGAGTAATATAGGTCTAATTAGAAAGTTTTCAAATAATAAAGAATATCAAATATATATTTGTTTTATTATTGAAATTATATATATATTTCAAGCCCATTCATGGAAGATTTATATTTATGTATATATATATGTGTGTGTGTGTGTATGGTGGGAGCGGTAGGTAGCCTAGTGGTTAGAGCATTGAAACTAGCAACTGAAAGGTTCAAAGATCGAATCCCCAAGGTGAAAATCTGTCATCCTGCCCAGTTAACGTCACTGTTCCTAGACCTTCATTGAAAATAAGAAATTGTTCTTAACTGACTTGCCTAGTTAAATAAAGAATAGATATATTTACATACCAGTCAAAAGGTTGGACACCTACTCATTCTGGCGTTTTTCTTTATTTTCTATTATGAAATAACACATATCGAATCATGTAGTAACCAATAAAGTGTTAAGCAAATCAAAATATATTTTATGTTTGAGATTATTCAAAGTAGCCACCCTTTGCCCTAATGACAGTTTTGCCCACTCTTGGCATTTTCTCAGCCAGCTTCACAAGGTAGTCACCTGAAATGCAATTCAGTTAACAAGTGTGCCTTGATAAAAGTTAATTTGTTGAATTTCATTCCTTCTTAATGTGTTTGAGCCGATCAGTTGTGTTGTGACAAGCTAGAGATGGTATACAGAAGACAGCCCTATTTGGTAAAAGACCAAGTCCATATTATGGCAAGAACAGCTCAAATAAGCAAAGAGAAACGACAGTCCATCATTATTTTAAAACATGAAGGTCAGTAAATCTGGAAAATTCAAGTGCTATGATGAAACTGGCTCTCATGAGGACTGCCACAGGAAAGGAAGACCCCCCTGCTGCAGAGGATAAGTTCATTAACTGAGTTAACTGCACTTCAGATTGCAGCCCAAATAAATGCTTCACAGAGTTCAAGTAACAGACACATCTCAACATCAACTGTTCAGAGGAGACTGCGTGAATCAGGCCTTCATGGTCGAATTGCTGCAAAGAAAACCCTACTAAAGAACACCAATAAGAAGAAGAGACTTGCTTGTTCCAAGAAACACGAGCCATGGACATTAGACTGGTGGAAATCTGTCCTTTGGTCTGATGAGTCCAAATTTGAGATTTTTGGTTCCAACCGCCATGTCTTTGTGAGACACAGAGTAGGTGAACGGATGATCTCCACATGTGTGGTCCCCACCATGAAACATGGAGGAGGTGTGATGATGCTTTGCTGGTGACACTGTCAGTGATTTATTTAGAATTCAATGCACACATACCAAAGCATTCTGCAGCGATACACCATCCCATCTGGTTTGCGTTTAGTGGGACTATCATTTGTTTTTCAACAGGACAATGACCCAACACACCTCCAGGCTGTGTAAGGGCTATTTGACCAAGAAGGAGTGTGATGGAGTGCTGCATCAGATGACCTGACCTCCACAATCACCTGACCTCAACCCAATTTAGATGATTTGGGATGAGTTAGAGGAAAAGGAAAAGCAGCCAACAAGTGCTCAGCATATGTGGGAACCCCTTCAAGACTGTTGGAAAAACATTCCAGGTTAAGCTAGTTGAGAGAATGCCAAGAGTATGTAAAGCTGTCATCAAGGGTGGTTACTTTGAAGATTCTAAAAATGAAAATGTATTTGGACTTTTTTGGTTACTCCATGATTCCATAGATGTTATTTCATAGTTTTGATGTCTTCACTATTATTTTACAATGTAACTTGCAAATAAAGTGTTGGGTGGATTATTCATAATTTCAATATCTTTATTTTCATTTAATAAACAATAAAACATTTTTTTTTAAATCTCAGCTCTATTTGAAAGGAATTTCACATAATTTCTGTTTTTAAACCCATTCACGACAAGCGGTTCTTGAACACGTCCCTAAAATGTCAACGTCCCAGCCCTGTTTCCATGGTAACAAAACTTTGGGCACAGTCTGTTGGGCACAGTCGGACGTTTGTCTTGTCACTCGTTGCAAGCTAGCTCTAAACCTATACTCGGTTTTCTCCGCGCTCTTTGCCAGTGTCCAGATTTGCAACCGCTGTATAGCTGGAGATGTAAGTAATGTTTTGCAATGATTCCTGAACATCACATCGCCTTGCTAGTTACCCACACTTACATCCATGTGCTTAAACGAACACCTATACTGTTCGCTTGCTTTGAACTAGCTAATGCTAGCTGGCAACGCCTTATTGCTAAGCTAACGGTAGCTAACTGACTAGCCATTTGGCCAGCAGTGTTGGCAAGGATGACAATGTGCTGCGTTCTTTTTCCATCAGAAAGACAACATTAGACATGGACACTGACACAGATCACCAACAAAACAACGATGGCAAGTAACTTACAGAGGGTCTTCAAATGTGCAAAGTTGACCAGCATTTATTTTTATTAATTAACTGTTACCGTTATACTAACGTTAGCTGTGAAGGCCCAGTACTATTTGGCTAGCTACATCTCAAATGCTAAACGAGCATCTCTAAAAATGTACCAGATGAATGTGTTAGTTGAAGTGCCTAGCGAGCTTGAAGCGAGGCATATTATTGTGTTTGTGTTTTTAGACGTTAACAATGGTGATGATTGTTCAACAAAAGCTGCCCCGACCTCCCAGATTCCTGGGCTGTCTGAAGATGCTAACAATGGTCCTGAGGAGAGGAGTAAAGGGCGCCGTACGGGAGTTAATGAGTCCGATTCTGCTTATACTAAACTGGCTAAACAAGGAGGACAGAGGGGTAAAAATGATATTCTGTTTTAAAAGGGACTCATTAACGATCTATCCTTTCATCTGTGGAAATAAAGTCAGATAACGTTATATCTAGCTATCTGTGTAAATAGGAAAATGACACACCCATCCAGATAATTGGAAGGATTGCCACGCGAGACTACTAACGTTAGCTAGCGAGCTAACTAGCAAATAGCTAGTAGACAAAATGGATAGCCAAGTTCTTCTCATCATTTACAGGTTTATTGTGGCATGAGGAGACCAACTTGGACACCAAACCTAACTCTGCATCATCTTACAAGCCTCCTAACTGGTTCTCTGGTTCTCCAAAAGCTAAAGAGCAAGCAAGGTAAAGGCAAATTAAAATGAGAGAAATGACTGTGGAATAAAAAAAAAATGTCTTTGTGTTAGCTAGTAATTTTATGGCTACTTGGCTAGGCCAAGTTGGATTGTTTGCATTAAACATGCAAATTACATATTTGTTTGTGGATGTATGGCATGTACCCTATTGTAAAACAGGGGTGTGTTCAGTTTATTACACGTTTTGCTACGTTGCGTGATGGTTTGTACCGAATAACACGTTTCCCTCACAGTGCACTTTCCTTCAACAGCCTTTGTATGTTTGCTCCCTTTTGGTGGTTGTGGCGAAGTGTGGTCGGATCAATATGGGTGTGGTCACCATTTGAAAACTCATGCAGCACACTGTAGTGTATACACGATCACCCTCTGGGCCACCATTATCATCACAACATTCTTCAACTGGTCATTCAGAACAGCACCGTCCCCGTTGTATCAAACATTGCACACCGTTGAGTCCTGCTGAACGCAGCCCTGTTATACCAGATAAGTCTACTAGTAAAATGGGTTATTTGTCCATTTTTCTTTCTTCCAGCCCAACTGAGAGTTTCCAAAACTACATGTCAACTAATGCTCCTTTTGGGAGTGATAATAAGTCAACTTGGGAAAGGGACTTTGATGACAAAGAGAAGGTGAAGGGAGAAATCCTTGCAATTTCCTAAAACAACTGTAACAATATTACACCCTCCCTATTGTGCCACTAAATTGAGTTTATAGTTATGTGTTTCAAGTACATTATGCAGACAGACCTGTTTAGATCTAGATTTACTGATCTATATCAGACATTGACTTTTTTTGTCAGCATTATATCACCTGCCTAGTATCATGAAAAGCCTAATGTTTTTGGTGCAGTAAAATAGTATTAGCTAACAAGGAATAGAGTTCTCAAACTTAACACCTACCGTATCCTGAGAACCTGTAACCAACCACTTAACCACCATCTTTGGCTATGTCCACCATTGTTGGTGAAATGTATTTGGTTAGCATCAAATTGTCACTGACGTTTATCATATTTAAATGATTCTAAATGTATAAGATTCCTCTCTTGCAGTTGCATGGATAGAGTAGAAAGTGACCTAGTATGTCCAATAGAGGCCGACGTTGCCAACTGAAATAGGGGGTTTCATCTCTTGTTCAATACATCTTTCATCTCTGTTCAATCCTGGTGTGATTCCAGATGATAAATGACTATTCAAGACACCTTGTTTTTATTGTCAGATATCTCCCAACAGCCAAATGGAGAAGTTGTCCTTAGCATCAGGAAAGAACGAAGAGGCAGCAGGCAATTTCAAGAAAACGTGAGTACGCCCTTTGAAATACTTGCACCAGATATCCACAAGATGGCAATGTTCTATTTTTCATGCACAGCAGTTGTGCCTCCAGACAGCTTGTGCAACTTGACAATATGTCACTTTATTATAGGCTCAAAAGCTCAGTCATATACATTCAAATAATTTATGTCAAATAGAAAGGGATTTCAAACACATTACTTCAGTATGTAATTCCTATTGATTGTTAATGAGAGGGGATTATTTACACTGTGAGAATACAATGAATGATATACAGTGCCTTCGGAAAGTATTCAGACCCCTTGACTTTTTCCACATTTTGTTACGTTACAGCCTTATTCTAACATTTTATTAAATAGTTATTTTCCTTCAATCTACACACAATACCCCTTAATGACAAAGAAAAAACAGTTTTTTTGCAAATGTGTTAAAAATGCTAAACTGAAAAATCACATTTACATAAGTATTCAGACCCAGACCCAGAACTTTGTTGAAGCACCTTTGGCAGTGATAACAGCCTTGAGTCTTCTTGGGTATGACACTACAAGCTTGGCACACCTGTATTTGGGGAGTTTCTTCTCTGCAGATCCTCTCAAGCTCTGTCCGGTTGGATGGGGAGTGTTGTTGCACAGCTATTTTCAGGTCTCTCCAGAGATGTTCGATCGGGTTCAGGTCCGGGCTCTGACTGGGCCACTCAAGGGCATTGAGATTTGTCGCGAAGCCACTCCTACGTTGTCTTGTCTGTGTGCTTAGGGTCAAGGTCCTGTTGGAATGTGAACCTTCGCCCCCAGTTGGTGGTCCTGAGCACTCTGGAGCAGGTTTTCATCAAGGATCTCTCTGTACTTTCCTCTGTTCATCTTTGCCCCGATCCTGACTAGTCTCCCAGTCATCTTAGGGATGGTGCCAGGTTTCCTCCAGACGTGAGGCTTTCAGGCCAAAGAGTTCAATCTTGGTTTTGTCAATCCAGATAATCTTGTTTCTCATGGTCTTGAGTGTCTGTAGGTGCCTTTTGGCAAACTCCAAGCGGGCTGTCATGTGCCTTTCTACTGAGGAGTGCTCACTCTACCATAAAGGCCTGATTGATAGAGTGCTGCAGAGATTGTCCGTCTGGAAGGTTCTCCCATCTCCACAGAGGAATTCTGGAGCTCTGTCAGAGTGACCATTGGGTTCTTGGTCACCTCCCTGACCCAATAACTTTCTCCCCCGATTGCTCAGTTTGGCCAGGCGGTCTGCTCTAGGAAGAATTTTGTTGGTTCCAAACTTCTTCCATTTAAGAATGATGGAGGCCACTGTGTTATTGGGGACCTTCAATGCTGCAGAAATGATTTGGTACCCTTCCCCAGATCTGTGCCTCGACACAATCCTGTCTTGGAGGTCTGTGGACAATTCCTTTGCCCTCATGGCTTGGTTTTTGCTCTGATGTGCTCTGTCAACTGTGGAACCTTTTTTAGACAGGGGTGTGCCTTTCCAAATCATGGCCAATCAATTGAATTTACCACAGGTGGACTCCCGGTTGTAGAAACATCTCAAGGATGATCAATAGAAACAGGATGGTCAAGTGGTCTGAATATTTTCTGAATGCACTGTATAATATTCTAAATATTAAACAGAATTGTATTAAAAATGACAGAATTACTATTACAGACATTTTGCCAAAATGACAGAACTTTTTTTTACTGTCTTTTGGATATGACTTCAGGACCCATCCCACTTGAATTGCAGTTCCACTATTGCACAATGTTTCTGTTTGGCAACAAAAGCATTTGATCAGTTTTCTAAGGACAAATTCTTGGAAAATGTGATATTTAAAAATAAATGTATAAAAAAAAGTTGAATATCATGTGTGTGTGGGGTTATTGTCTTGCTGGAATATCCACTTGCGGCCAAGTTTGTATCCTGGCAGAGGCAACCAGATTTTTGGGCAAAATGTCCTTGTACTGGTTAAAGTTCATAATGACGTTGACCTTAACAAGGGCCACAGGACTAGTGGAAGCAAAAATGCCCCATAACAAGATCCCCCACCATATTTTACAGTAGGTAAGGGAGTCTTTTCTGCTTATGCGTTCTCACACAAGGGCTCAGATAACTCTCTGAATGCGGAACGAGGGAGAGCTCGGTTTTATTGTTTTGAAAGTGTATTGAAAGTCTTAGTTATTGGATCCTGCGATGCAGTTGGCATCAGTTTCTGGGACTGCTAGTCTCTGTCCAGTGATCCTGCCAACCAAGGACTGGTCTAACGAGCTATTTGGCGTAGCAGTTAGCCTAGCTGCTAGCTGGATTTTCTTGAGGGCTTGAATGCAGCTCGCAATGCGTTTAGCCATTGTGGCTGGGGCCATGGATTGTCCTGGGTTTGTGGCTGTCTAGATCCCTGCTGTTTTGTTTTCAATCTTCCCTGTGACCTGCCCTGTCTGGAACTGTGAGGAGTAACTGCGTATCCTACATTTCTAGCTGCCATGACAAAGACCAAAGCCAGTGGGAGTACCGTTAAGGACAGTGGTATCTCTCTATCACGTGAATGAAAGCGTTCTACAAGCAGTTGTTACAACAGTTTGCAGTTCTCCCAGGGTCAGCTTGATGAGTTGAAACAGGAAAACGGCAAGATGACAGCAATCAGTAAGTCATTGAGAGAGGACATCAGTTCTGTGTGTGAATCCATGATAACAATGACAGATACATTTCGAGGGACAATCAAGGCGGAACAACATGGTTGTGGATGGAATTGCAGAATCTCCACATGAGACCTGGACAGAGTCTGAGGACCAAGTGAGGGAAATGATCTCTGAGAAATTCAAGATGGACCCCAGAAAGATTGAGGTGGAGCGCGCCCACATGACTGGAAAACCCACCACCGGCCCAGGTGACAGGCCCAGGCTTATAGTGGTCAAGTCCCTGAGGTTCTGTTCTGGAAAGAGCCAATGACTTGAGAGGACCAAACATCTTCCTCAATGAGGACTATCCTGAATCTGTATGCCAGAAGAGGAAATAACTTATTCCAGCCATGAAAGCTGCCAGAGCGTGTGGGGACATTGCTTACATCTGCTATGACAGGCTCATTGTCCACCCTCCCCCCCCCCCCCCCCTCCCAGAAGCCTGGAAGGGATGCTTGAGCCAAGCCTATGGGTTCGTAACTTCAACCCCGCAACACACACATTGATTAATTGACTGCTTAATATGTATATATATTTTTTTATCTAGCTTTGTTTGCTCTTTTCAGTATTATGTATATCTCTGATAAGCTACCCAGGAGCTGAAAATAGCCCATATTTATAGATAGTAGCCTTAGAAATAAGGTTCATGAAATCAACTTGCTAACATCAGATAACATTCATATATTAGCCATTTCTGAGACCCACTTAGGTAAGTAATTTGATGATACAGCAGTAGCAATACAAGGATATATAGAAGAGACAGAAATGCTTATGGGAGAGGTGTCGCTGTATATATTCAGAGCCATATCCCTATAATGCTTAGGGAAGATCTTATGTCAAGTGTTATTGAAGTGTTGTGGTTGCAGGTGCACATCTAAAGCCTTTTCGTTTGGGGTGTTGCTATAGGCCACCAAGTGCATTATTTAGTCAGTATCTAAATAATGTGTGAAATGCTTGATAGTATATGTGATTTTAAACAGAGGTCTACTTTCTTGGGTACTTGAATATTGACTGTTTTTCATCAATCTGCCCGCTCAAGAGGAAGCTTCTCGCTGTAACCAGTGCCTGTAATTTTATTTTATTTTTATTTTACCTTTATTTAACCAGGCAAGTCAGTTAAGAACACATTCTTATTTTCAATGACGGCCTGGGAACAGTGGGTTAACTGCCTGTTCAGGGGCAGAACGACAGATTTGTACCTTGTCAGCTCGGGGGTTTGAACTCGCAACCTTCCGGTTACTAGTCCAACGCTCTAACCACTAGGCTACCCTGCCGTAATCTGGTTCAGGTTATTAATCAACCTACCAGGGTGTTTACAAACACAACAGGAACAAGATCATCCACATTTTTACTAATATTGTAGAACTTTGGATGCAGTGATCACAATATAGTGGCTACATCCAGGAAAGCCAGTTCCAAAAGCTGGGCCTATAAGTGTATAAGAGATCATACAAAAGATTTTGCTGTGACTCTTATGTAGATGTTAAAAATATTTGTTGGTCTGATGTGAACAAGGCAGTTAACCCACTGTTCCTAGGCCGTCATTGTAAATAAGAATTTGTTCTGAACTGACTTTCCTAGTTAAATAAATCAAATGTGATTAATAAGGAGCATCCAGACGCTGCACTTGATTAATTTATGAAATTGCTTCTTCCAATTATTGATAAACATGCACCTGTTAAGAAACTGACTGTTAGAACTGTAACGGCTCCATGGATTGATGAGGAATTGAAAAACTGTATGGTTGAAGAGAAGTCTGGCTGCACATCTGACTTACTACAAATTGAGAAATGATGTAACTAAACTCAACATAAAGAAGAAACTGTTATGAAGCCAAGATCAATGATGTAAAAAAACAACAACTTTGGAGTACTTTAAATTAAATTATGGCCAGAAATACATTCACCTCCATCTTTCATCAAATCAGATGGCTTATTCATCACCACCATTTGATGTTGGCAATTATTTTAATGATTACTTCATTGGCAAAGGGGGCACATTTAGACAGGAAATGCAAACGATGACAATGAGCCATCGTATTCATGCATAAAAAAAATAAATAATAATAATAATGAAAGAAAAGCATTGCAAGTTTGAGTTTTACAAAGTTGGTGTGGGAGAGGTGGAAAAATTGTTATCGATCAATAATGACACCTCTTGGCATTCACAACTTAGGAGTGGCTATAGTCAGCTACCATCCCCATTAGCTTTCCATCTATCTGTCATATCTTTAGTCTGAGCCAAGAGGAAAGTCTGTTTTCAGGCCTGGAGGGAAGCCAAAGTAATTCCGCTACCCAAGAGTGTTAAACCGGCCTTTACTGGTTCTAACAGCAGACCTATAAGCTTGCTGCCAGCTCTTAGCAAACTATTGGATTTTGTTGTTGACCAAATACAATGATATTTCTCTGTAAACAAATTCAGACCAACAGACCTTCAACATGCATATAAAGAAGGGCATCAACATGTACTACACTGACACAAATGACTGATGATTGGTTGAAATAAATTGATAATAAGAAAATTGTGGGATCTGTACTGTTAGATTTCAGTACAGCCTTTGATATTATTGACAATAACCTGTTGTTATGGCTTTTCAACCTCTGCCATATTGTGGATTCAGAGCTATCCATCTAATAGAACTCAAAGGGTTTTCTTTAATGGAAGCTTCTCTAATGTAAAACATGCGCATCAGCAACCACAGCTTATGAAGTCACTGAAACCCTTAACAAAGAATTGCAGTCTGTTTTGGAATGGGTGGCCAGTAATAAACTGGTCCTGAACATCTCTAAAACTAAGAGCATTGTATTTGGTACATACCATTCACTAAGTTCTAGACCTCAGCTGGATCTGGTAATGAATGGTGTGGCTGTTGAACAAGTTGAGGAGACTAAATTATTTTGGCATTACCTTAGATTGTAAACTGTCATGGTCAAAACATATTCAATGTGTGTAAATATTGGGAGAGGTCTGTCGGTAGTAGATTTTTTGACACCACATTCCAAAAAGCAAGTTCTACAGGCTCTAGTTGTGTCTTATCTTGATTATTGTCCAGTCATGTGGTTGAGTGCTGCAAGGAAAGACATAGTTAAGCTGGCCCAGAACAGAGCGGCACGTCTTTCTCCTCATTGTAATCAGAGAGCTGGTATAAATACTATGCATGCCAGTCTCTCTTGGCTAAGAGTTGAGGAGAGACTGACTGCATCACTTTTTATAAGAAACAATTGTGTTGAAAATCCCATTGTTTTCATAGTCCACTTACACACAGCTCTGACACACACACCCCACCAGACAGTCCTCAAATCCAGAACAATTATTGCATGAAACTCCGTTCTATCTCAAATTGCTCAAATAAACAGCAAACCTGTTGTTGTTTTTTTAAACAACAGATAAAGCAACACCCTCATGCCACAACGCCTCTCCCCTATTTGACCTGGATAGTTTGTGTGTAGATATTGATACGCCTCTCCTTAACATTTTTTTTAATGTAGTTCTGTTCTTGTCTATTAATGTTCTGTATTATGTCATGTTTTGTGTGGCCCCAAGGAAGAGTAGCTGCTGCTTTTTCAACAGCTAATTGGGATACTAATACAATACCAATTTCGACGCCAAACCCACTACTGGTGTGTATGGCCAAAGAGCTCTATTTTCATGCAGTCTGACCATAGCATCAATTCCAATCCAAGTGCCAATGCCGTTTAACAAACTCCAGGCATTTACATTTGCTGGATGACATGAAAATAGAGCTCTTTAGCCACGCACACCAGTGGTGGGTTTGGCATCGAAATGAGAATGAATGAGCAGAAAATAATCCCATACCTACTCTAAATTATGGTGGTGGACCTTTGACCTTATGTGGCTATTTATATTACTTGTTAAACCAAATCTGTTTCGCTGAATTATTGGGCCTTATTAGTATCAAATAATGTCATTTTTAATTTACGTGAATTATTTTATACAGTCATCTTTGCTGATCTTTTTCAAGGGTGTCAATACTTCAGGATCCCACTGACAGTGTGCGTACAGATTGTTTTATGAGAACAATTTGTGGAGAATTTCAGTAACAGCTAGGTGTGTGGGGGGGGGGAGCCACACAGAGGAGATGCATGTCTCGTCATTGGCTAGTCTAAGACCTCCCCTGTAAAATTAGACGTATTGTATTCCTTCATGGAAGCAAATGGGTGAAGAGAGATGTGCATGTTATGTGGTAAATGTGAAAGTAGACTGCAATATGTGAAAAGTTGGTTCATTTTTACCAAGCACAACTGTTTTTATGAGTGTTAATTAAAGCTACACTCCTGGTGTATTTGTGTTTCAGCCCAGCAGCCCAACTACCAATTGATGGGGCTGAAGAAAAGTAACTATTTTAACATTTACAGACCACTTTTGCATGCAATTCAATGATATCATCAAAATAGTTTTTACCATTTCTGAAGCTACACATTGTTAACGAAGTCACTTGTTTAAAAACATTGGAGCAAACATTAGATGTCGAGTTATGAATGGTTAAGACTGTTTTTCTCACAAGCTCATGAGGCAAGTTATGTTATTACGTTATTCAAGAATCAGTAGGTATAAGCCTCTCATATCATTCATTTTGGTGACTTAAATTGGCTACAAATATCCCAGATTGCACCATTTTAAATCTGTAAGCTTCTGGAGTAACAATGTGCTGACAATATTCACTGTGGTAGTCTTGGACTTGGCTTCCGTAGTTCTCATACAATATTGCACTACCCAAAACTTCTCCCCCAGACTTTTTAAAGAATGGATAAGGCCCATGTGATGTTCGCTAATGCATAGAGTTAAAAGACGCATCTTTGTATCGGCCCCATTATGGCATCTGTGACGGCACGGGTAGCACCATTAAGGCTATTTTGAAGTAGTCAATTTTCTTCTTTTGTGTTTTGAAAAAAATAGAACGCTAATATAGGTGCTTTTACCGCCAAGATTGCTGGCGTCCTGACCCAAATCTTGTCATTGATTTATTGTGGCCACTAAGATGGTGTTGATATAGCTTAAAGAAATGTACAAACCATAGTTAACCCATTTTGAAGAAGTAGATGATTATTGGTTGATCGCACCCACCCATGCGAATCCCCACTCAGTTGACTGCTTAAAAATGGTGGAAGGCCTCAATGGCAATGTCCATACAAAAACAAGTTTATATCCATGATGAGTCCTCTAACTCTGTGGGCCAATGCCTACGTGCCTGGCTGCAATGCTGCTCAAAGAGTACAGATGTCCTCACTCGTCGTTCCACTCAGTTAGCTTTATGAACCAATACATCAACAAACAGCTCGCTAGCTTCAAATAGTATTACTCCACAATGCAAGTCATTGTACAAATGTTTCTTTTTACATTTGGCACCTGTCAGTGACCTGTGGCGACCTGTCACACATTGCATTTTTTATTTAACTAGGCAAGTCCGTTAAGAACATTCTTATTTACAATGACAGCCTACATGAACCAGAGATGTCTCTTCTAAGCATAAGGCATGACATCAGAGACAGCAAATAGCCACGGCTACACGGTCTGTCCATTCTTAGAACCATAATGAATAACAGAACATGTTAAAATTGGAAGATATAGTTGACCAATTGCCAGGGTATAAAAACATTTATTTAATTATTAGCTTGACTGTGTCTCAGAGGTAAGTGTTTTCAGTCCAAACTCAATGTTTGCTGTTGATTTACTCCCCTTCACCGTGTCAATATTACCATCAGCTGACCGATTCTCCCACTGTTTTATGATTTTTGTGAAGTTTTATGGTTGTTGTGAGCCCTCGACTAAATCTAAATGCTCAATTATTTTCATGTTTTGTTTCCACATTTTGTTTAGAACACATTTTGCCCCGCCGCCACGCTGTGATTAAAATGCTTGCCTTTTGGTTTTGCAGATCTCAGAATTCGAACCCTGTCAACATGGGTACGCTCTTGAGCTTCGGCTATTTAGAGGACAAGAAAGGGGCACCCAATATGCATTCATCAAGTAAGTAGCTGTTAGTGACTGTGGTTTGATGTTCCAACTTCAAGATCATTTGAATTCAATTGGCAATTTTGTCTCATTGCTCAGAAGCACATTGACTAACTAATGAAATATTGAATGAATATGAAGTTTATGAGACAATAAATAATGTACAGATCTACAGAATTGATACAAGGGGCACCAAAGTAGAGTTGCGAAATTACAATGCATGAACCATTCAGACATGATGATATGCCTGTCGACATCAGTCGGGAACATTTTAATCCTGACTTGCATTATTAATGCATTGTTGTCAGTGATCCTGTGATGGGACGGCAAATCTAAATGTGTGAGGACACACACACACACACACATACATACATACATACATACACACACACACACACACACACACACACACACACACACACACACACACACACAAATTAACCTGTGTGTATCCCTGCAGATTCCAAGGAGTAGAAAGGAGCAAAGGCAGTTGAGGACGACTGACTCCTCAATGTTCACCTCCACAACGTTCCTTCACCGGGGTTTGCCTGTTCAAAACCGCATATACTATAGGTCAATTAAAGCAGTTAATTTTGGTTAGAGTTTTAGCACTCTTGTTATTCCACCTCTGTGTGTGCTCGTTCCAAGAAGTATACACAATTGCAAAACTAGATTCTACGTTAGTTTGCGCTCACAGACCCGTTCTGTGCCTGAAGTTGTTGCTAATGAACTGCATTTGCACTGTAACACTAACTTAATGTACTAGCCCGAGCTATGCTCTTGTTTGTCTGTTGTAGTAGATTTTTTTTGAATGATGGTTTGCTTTTTAAAAGGTGTCTGTGGCTTAGAGGGGCTCCTCTAAAAATGCCTGCTGTTTTGAAGTGTCTTTGTTTTGTGCCTCTGTGGTTGCTATAAAGATTTCTGTTGAAAAATAAATGTGTTGTGCATAGGAACTCTGGACGTGTCCTCATTCTCTTTATGTGCTCAATGAAGCACTCGTCGCCATTTTGAAATGGCATCTAGACATGTATTTGTTGACTCCTGTGGTCTCCACGAATTGATCCTCTTTACCACCATCATCATAGTAGAAGTTCTATGGATGTAATTGACACAGGATACAAAGTGAATATGAAATATAATCCTCCCCGTAACGCTGAAATGAATGACTAGGATATGAGGCATATCAGAAAAAAAGTGGTTAACATAATGTCAATGTATTTTATTGATATACACACACGTAGTCAAATATTTGTACACGCTCAATTGCTTTCGAACCTGAATGTCATGAGATGCCCAGGATTCTGAAAATTACATAATCGTCTTAGCTCATATTTGAAAACTTGTCAGGACATAGAGATGTGTGTTTATGTAACTTGAGTCCACCTGGCAATTTATTTGCATGGCCATTTGTATTTTACACAATGGAAGTAATTCATTGTTAAAAATGAATAAATAAATAAAAACAATTATATAAACTGTGTCTAGTCAAGCTCTTTGGATCTGAGCCAAGTATTTGTAGCGTCTGTCAAAGCATTTGTTTTAGATCAGTTAGAGACCAGACAGTCACTACTCCTCCCTCACTAACCAATCATTCCTGAGAGGTCACAGGGCAAAGCTATATCAGCCCCAGAATCAGAGACGCCACTTTTATTTCCTTCGAGCTGAACACGTGTCAAGAGTATTTGGAAACTGCTACACAGCACAACAGCGAATATCACCTGTTTTCTTTTTCTGTCTAGCCTGAAAGGTATGTATTGCACTTGTGGCTGTAGCTAATATTGTGGCTCTTAAGTATTTTGTTTGTAATATTGTGTTATATAGTTGATAGCAATTTTTTTTTTTTTTTTTAGTATATCTACAGTGTCATCTATTTTACTCAACTGTATGGGGACTGTCTCGGACCATTCTGAATATAGCGAGTGAGTATTTTTATTTTGCTTTGAGGTTTCCTTACACCACTAGTTCTTGTTCTGCATTAGAGAGACTTTTATTATGACGCTTTCATGTGCTCGCTCTTATGTCAATGTTTTTACAGACCGGAGGTCCTTTTCAAGAACCCACAGATCCATGTTAAAAACCCCCACTTGGATACAATGGAAGAGGACATTCTCTATCACTTCAACCTGGGGACCAAGACCCACAACCTACCTGAGATGTTTGGAGACGTCAAGGTTTGTGGAAGTTGCCCAGACAAAATACTTGAAATATCTGATTTCAAAAAGCTACTCTCAAAGACAGTTGTCTTTTATGTCTCCCCCATTGCAGTTTGTGTGCGTCGGCGGGAGTGCCAATCGGATGAAGTCCTTTGCTCAGTTCATTCACCAGGAGCTGGCCTTGCCCGGAAACATGGATAATGTCACAGATATCTGTGAAGGAACCGACCGCTACTCCATGTACAAAGTGGGACCCGTACTTTCTATCAGTGTAAGTATTGCACAATGGATACATCTCCTTCACAAGATAATGGTCTGACTTGACTTTCGATATTAAGACTTTAAGACAACTTGATAAGTGAAAATGATTTATGTAAGCCAGTGACTGACACCTGAAATGATGTAATATTATTATCAGATGTTTGGTGTATTGCTGTGTCTTGTAATAATAATAACAATAATTGATTGGGTTTATATAGTGCTTTTCCACCTTGGTGCTCAAAGCGCTTTACAATAGTAAGGGGGAATTCACCTCTACCACCACCAATGTGTGGCACCTACTTTAATGATGCACGGCAGCCATTTTTGTGCCAGAACGCAGCTAGCATAGTGGAGAGGTGAGGAGTTATTTATTTATATATACAGTATATCACAAAAGTGAGTACACCCCTCACATTTTTGTAAATATTTGAGTATATCTTTTCATGTGACAACACTGAAGAAATGACACTTTGCTACAATGTAAAGTAGTGTACAGCTTGTATAACATTGTAAATTTGCTATAACAGTGTACATTTGCTGTCCCCTCAATATAACTCAACACACAGCCATTAATGTCTAAACCACTGGCAACAAAAGTGAGTACGCCCCTAAGTGAAAATGTCCAAATTGGGCCCAATTAGCCATTTTCCCTCCCCGGTGTCATGTGAGTCGTTAGTGTTACAAGGTCTCGTGTTAATGGGGAGCAGGTGTGTTAAATTTGGTGTCATCGCTCTCACACTCCCTCATACTGACTGGTCACTGGAAGTTCAACATGGCACCTCATGGCAAAGAACTCTCTGAGGATTTGGGGTCACTTAGAAATGTTGTTGTTTTTGTCCATTATAATAACATCAAATTGATCAGAAATACAGTGTAGACATTGTTAATGTTGTAAATGACTATTGTAGCTGGAAATGGCACATTTTTTATGGAATATCTACATAGGCGTACAGAGGCCCATTATCAGCAACCATCACTCCTGTGTTCCAATGGCACGTTGTGTTAGCTAATCCAAGTTTATCATTTTAAAAGGCTAATTGATCATTAGAAAACCTTTTTGCAATTATGTTTGCACAGCTGAAAACTGTTGTCCTGATTGAAGAACCAATAAAACGGTCCTTCTTTAGACTAGTTGAGTATCTGGAACATCAGCATTTGTGGGTTCGATTACAGGCTCAAAATGGCCAGAAACAAAGACCTTTCTTCTGAAACTCGTCAGTCTATTCTTGTTCTGAGAAATGAAGGCTATTCCATGTGAGAAATTAACAAGAAACTCAAGATAGATCTCGTACAACGCTGTGTACTACTCCCTTCACAGAACAGCGCAAACTAGATATTTTTGTCAGATGTTACTATGGAATACTGAAGTATAATTACAAGCGTTTCATAAGTGTCAAAGGCTTTTATTGACAGTTACGTGAAGTTGATGCAAATAGTCAATATTTGCAGTGTTGACCCTTCTTTTTCAAGACCTCTGCAATCCACCTTGGCATGCTATCAATTAACTTATGATAGCTGATGGTAGCCCATTCTTGCATAATCAATGCTTGGAGTTTGTCAGAATTTGTGGGTGTTTTGTTTGTCCAGCCGCCTCTTGAGGATTGACCACAGGTTCTCAACGGGATTAAGGTCTAGGGAGTTTCCAGGCCATGGACCCAAAATATCGATGTTTTGTTCCCCGAGCCACTTAGTTATCACTTTTGCCTTATGGCAAGGTGCTCCATCATGCTGGAAAAGGCATTGTTCATCACCAAACTGTTCCTGGATGGTTGGGAGAAGTTGCTCTCGGAGGATGTGTTGGTACCATTCTTTATTCGTGGCTGTGTTCTTAGGCAAAATTGGGAGTAAGCCCACTCCCTTGGCAGAGAAGCAACCCCACACATGAATGGTCTCAGGGTGCTTTACTGTTGGCATGACACAGGACTGATGGTAGCGCTCACCTTGTCTTCTCCGGACAAGCTTTTTTCCGGATGCCCCAAACAATCGAAAAGGGGATTCATCAGAGAAAATGACTTTACCCCAGTCCTCAGCAGTCCAATCCCTGTACCTTTTGCAGAATATCAGTCTGTCCCTGATGTTTTTCCTGGAGAAGAGGCTTCTTTGCTGCCCTTCTTGACACCAGGCCATCCTCCAAAACTCTTCGCCTCACTCTGCGTGCAGATACACTCACACCTGCCTGCTGCCATTCCTGAGCAAGATCTGTACTGGTGATGCCCCGATCCCGCAGCTGAATCAACTTTAGGGGACGGTCCTGGTGCTTGCTGGAGTTTCTTGGGTGCCCTGAAGCCTTCTTCACAACACACGCTCTCCTTGAAGTACTTGATGATCCGATAAATGATTGCACCTAAATCAATCTTACTGGCAGCAATATCCTTGCCTGTGAAGCCCTCTTTGTGCAAAGCAATGATGACGGCATGTGTTTCCTTGCAGATAACCATGGTTGACAAAGGAAGAACAATGATTCCAAGCATCACCCTCCTTTTGAAGCTTCCAGTCTGTTATTCAAACTCGATCAGCATGACAGAGTGATCTCCAGCCTTGTCCTCATCAACACTCACACCTGTGTTAACGAGAGAATCACTGACATGATGTCAGTGTCCTTTTGTGGCAGGGCTGAAATGCAGTGGAAATGTTTTTGGGGGATTCAGTTCATTTGCATGGCAAAGAGGGACTTTGCAATTAATTGCAATTCATCTGATCACTCTTCATAACATTCTGGAGTATATGCAAATTGCCATTATACAAACTGAGGCAGCAGACTTTGTGAAAATTAATATTTGTGTCATTCTCAAAACTTTTGGCCACGACTGTACAGAGGCCCATGGGCCCTTCACTGCCCTGGTGGCCATGGGATCTCCTTAGACCAGCAGCCTGGTCTCATAGACTAGACTATTGTGTACGATATGTTACGTTTGGTATGGTTACATAAGACAGACGGTTACATAAGGCAAAAACAAATGTAGGTGGTTGGTCAGGGTGGATGGGTGAGCATATAACACGAACGTCTAGCAACCCTAAGGTTGCAATTTCGAATCTCACAACGGACAACTATAGCATTTTAGCTAATTAGCATATTTTCAACTACTTTCTACGTTTTTTAGCAACTATTTAGCATGTTAGCTAACCCTTCCCCTAACCTTAACCCTTGTAGCTAAGCATAACCCCTAGCCAGCTAGCCCCATAGCTAGAATTCATAACATTCCATACGTTTCACAAATAATTTCACAAATAGCAAATTGAACTCATATAGTACGAATTGTAATTCGTAACATATAATACGAAATGGGTGATGGACATCCACAAATTAATACATATCATACCAAATGGTGTCTGGGATTTACGTACAGAATAACACAAAATGCTCTGAGACCAAGTTGAGATCAGAGGGAAGAGTGCCTGCCAACCCGAGTTGCTTCAAACTGGGCAGCTGTATCATGGTGTCGCCGGCAGTAGTTAACGTGACCAAATGTTTTCCTCCAATATTTTATTCCATGGATCATGGCAGCTTTCATGAATTATTTTGTACAAAATTTGGTAACCATCTGGATGTCACCGTGATACCATCTACACATTGGGGGGAGCATGCACGGCGACTCAGTGTTTCACAACACCAAGTACTACTTTCCCGCAGTTCCGTTAACGTTAGTAAAGATTGTTAACCTCACCCCTCTGTCTCTGCAGCATGGTATGGGCGTCCCCTCCATCTCCATCATGCTCCATGAGCTCATCAAACTGCTGCATCATGCCCGCTGCATCGACTTCATCCTCTTCCGCATTGGCACCTCCGGTGGAGTCGGTCAGAGCGTACTCCCCCCCCCCCCCCCTTTCCATTCTTCTTTTGGATGTTAACACACATTTGTACATGTTGATATAGTCGGGTAACACAGCTCTCTAAATCATGTCACTGGTGACCCATTACAGGTCTGGAAGCAGGAACAGTAGTGGTCACAGACAAGGCGGTGGACTGCTTCTTCCGCGCCCAGTTTGAGCAGGTGGTTCTAGGTAAGGTGGTCACCAGGAGCACAGAGCTGGATGTGGGCGTATCCAAGGAGCTGCTGCAGTGCTCGTCCGAGTTAGACGACGTGCCAACCGTCATCGGAAACACCATGTGCACCAGTGACTTCTACGAAGGTAACCACGTCCCCCACCGCTGTACACTCAGCCACTCAGAAGCCCTGAGTTAAAGCTACAGTCTGAGTTTTTTTTTTTTTTTTTCTTCGAATGGTTAGACTGACCCTTTATCTTAGGATGTACAGTACATTCCCAATGCTGCCTACTAGCCTTCTGGCTTTGATCTAACTCAGCCTGTGTTCTGTTGTGGTCCACCAGGTCAGGGTCGGCTTGATGGAGCTCTCTGCTCCTTCTCCACTGAGGACAAGCGGGAGTACTTAAGGAAAGCCTATAACACAGGAGTCAGGAATATTGAGATGGAGTCCACCGTCTTCGCAGCCATGTGTCGTGCCTGTGCCATCAAAGGTGTTGTTCAAAATAAATCCGTCTCCAATGTCACTAACTTTCTTTGACAGGAAAAATTCAGTAATCAATTTTAATGACCTCATCATGTAAAAATAAAGTGTTTTTACATTTTGTAACGGATGTAACCTTTCTCTCCCCAGCGGCTGTCGTCTGTGTGACTTTGTTGAACCGTTTCGATGGGGATCAGATCTCCACCCCTCATGATGTGCTAGTGGAGTACCAACAGAGACCTCAGGTTCTGGTGGCCCACTTCATCAAGAAACGCCTGGGCCTCGTCGTCTAAAGCTCCCTCCGATCACATCTGCTGCCCATGAACTGCACATAGCTACAGCCTCGACTGTTACGTGGACATACACGGAGTGTACAAAACATTAGGAACTCCTTCCTATTGAGTTTCACCCCTTTTGCCCCTGACTGAAGTGGATTTAACAGGTGACATCAATAAGGGATCATAGCTTTCACCTGATCAGACTGTCATGGAAAGAGCAGGTGTTCTTAATGTTTTGTACACTCAGTGTATGTATACAGTCATGTTGATATGTTAAGATATTATTTAAAGTGTTCTAAAAGTACATGAAGATTTGACAGATGTGTTGTATCGTGTATGATTTGTTAAATGAAGCTCAAAGAGTGGGCTCGTACGCAATTGTGTGGTATATTTGTAATGGTATTGCAGTTGAAGTCGGAAGTTTACATACACCGATTTTGGAGCAGTGGCTTCTTCCTTGTTTCTTCCTTGCTGAGTTTATACTTGTGTACTATTGTTTGTACAGATGAACATGGTACCTTCAGGCATTTGGAAATTGCTCCCAAGGATGAACCAGACTTGTGGAGGTCTACAATTTATTTTCTGAGGTCTTGGCTGATTTTCTTTTGATTTTCCCATGATGTCAAGCAAAGAGGCACTGAGTTTGAAGGTAGGCCTTGAAATACATCCACAGGTACACCTCCAATTGACTCAAAGGATGTCATTAGCCTATCAGAAGCTTCTAAAGCCATGACATAATTTTCTGGAGTTTTCCAAGCTGTTTAAAGGCACAGTCAACTTAGTGTATGTAAACTTCTGACCCACTGGAATTGTGATACAGTGAATTATAAATTAAATAATCTGTATGTAAACAATTGTTGAAAAAATTACCTGTGTCATGCACAAAGTAGATGTCTTAACCGACTTGCCAAAGCTATAGTTTGTTAACAAGAAATGTGTGGAGTGGTTGAAAAACGAGTTTTAATAACTCCAACCTAAGTGTATGTAAACTTCCGACTTCAACTGTATATATTGTGTTGCTCTTGACTACCTTGACTGTGTAGATGAAATTGTTGGTTTCTCTGTAACTACACGGAACAGAAATATAAACGCAACCTGTAAAGATCCCAGAAATGATCTATATGCACAAAAAGCTTATTTCTCTAATTTTTTTTGTCACAAATTTGATTACTTCCCTGTTAGTGAGCATTTCTCCTTTGCCAAGATAATCCATCCAGCCAACTGATGCGGCATTTCAAGAAGCTGAATGAACAGCATAGGTGCACCTTGTGCTGGGGACAATAAAAGCCCACTAAAATGTGCAGTTTTGTCACACAACACAATGCCACAGATATCGCACGTTTTGAGGGAGCGTGCAATTGGCATGCTGACTGCAGGAATGTCAGCCAGAGCTATTGCCACAATTAAATGTTTTATCTACCATATACCGCCTCCAATGTCAGTATGTTCAACCGGCCTCAACCGCAGGCCACATGTATGGCATTGTGTGGGTGAATGGTTTGCTGATGTCAGCGTTGTGAACAGAGTGCCCCATGGTGGGGATATGTTATCGGCAGGTATAAACTACGGACAATGAACACAATTGCATTTTATCGATGGCAATTTGAATGGACAGAGATACCATGATGAGATCCTGAGGTCCATTGTCGTGCCATTTATCTGCCGCCATCACCTCATGTTTCAGCATGATAATGCACAGCCCCATGTTGCAAGGATCTGTACACAATTCCTGGGTCTGAAAATGTCCCAGTTCTTCCATGGCCTACGTCCTCACCAGATATGTCACCCGTTGAGCATGTTTGGAATGCTCAGGATTGACGTGTACGACAGCGTGTTCCAGTTCCCGCCAATTTCCAGCATCTTTGCACAGCCATTGAAGAGGAGTGGGACAACATTCCACAGGCCGCAATCAGAAGCCTGATCAACTATGCGAAGGAAATGTGTCGCGCTGCATGAGAGAAATGGTGGTCACACGAGATACTGACTGGTTTTCTGATTAACACCCCTACCTTTTTTTCTAAGGTATCTGTGACCAACAGATGCATATCTGTATTCCCAGTCACGGGAAATCCATAGATTTGGGCCTAATGAATTTATTTCAATTGACTGATTTAGTTACAGGAATTGTAACTCAGTAAAATCTTTGAAATTGTTGCATGTTGCGTTTCTCATTTTGTTCAGTATACCCGATGACATTAAGTCCTATGCCTTTTTAAAAATGTAATAAGGATTTAGAGAAAGATGCTCTCTTCTGACTGTAATTTAATCAAATGGCTCATGGCTCAGGAGTTAGGCACTGGCGTAGCGGAACTATAAATAGAAATTGAAATGCATCTCTGACTTCATTGTACCTGACATTTTTAAATCCGGAATAAATTCAGTTCAGGCCTGGCTGATATGGGTCCACATCCTCTTATTCAACATGGATTATTAAGAAATGACTAGCTTCAAAATGGAGATGAGACACTAAAGGATTGCAAAAATAGGCCAGCAATATTTATCTGAACTTTGCACTGACACGTAGCCCAATCAGCTTATGGTTATAACATCCATGTACACTGAGTGTACAAAACATTAAGAACAGCTTCCTAATATTGTTTTGCACCCCCTTTTGCCCTCAGAACAGCCTCAATTCGTCAGGTCATGGACTACAATGTGTCGAAAGCGTTCCACAGGGGATGCTGGCCCTTGTTGACTCCCAATGCGTCCCACAGTGGTGTCAAGTTACCTGGATATCATTTCAAATCAAATTGTATTTGTCACATGCGCCGAATACAACGGGTGTTGACCTTACAGTTGGGGATGCAGGAAATATCGGTGAGCATATCGGAATTGGACAATATTATCTAAAAATGCCAACATCGGCATCGTCCCGATGCCTAGTTTAATGCCGATGTGCAAATCCGATGTCAAAGCTGAAGTGCATACCTATACAAGTGCGTAGAGGATGTAATGACGGCACGAAAAATACAGCGCCACACAGAACAAAAGCAGAAAAATACTAAGCACATACTTCCAAGTCGAGCAGTCATTTGAAAGAGTAAGAACATTTCAGAGGCAAAATCCAATAACGGCAAGATAATGGAATTCTTTGCCCTTGACAATCAACCGTCCTCCGTCGTGGATGATGTTGGCTTTTGCCGACTGGTCGAGCCCCGGTACACACTATTTTTCAGATGTTGCCCTACCGGAGTTGCACAGAACTGTTGAAACGTACATCTATGATCCACTTGCTATGGGCGTCACTGCTATTAGCTTCACGACTGACATCTGGACCAGCGATGTCAGCCCCATGGGCATGCTGAGTCTGACAGCACAGTGGGTCGATGAGGATTTCTTACTGAGCAAAGCCGTATTGCTCAAGAATGTTCTGGTTCTCATACCGCTGCTGCCATTTCAATGGCATTTGAGAACATGTTTGAAACTTGGAAACATGAACACACTCCTAGCGCCATTCGAACAACTGCTGGATGGAAAGGTGGAAACGAACACAGTGACAGTGCGCACCGAGGAAGAGAGGCCATGGACAGACAGCTGAAACTTCACTGCTTGACATGTATGATGAAATCCTGGTTGAGAATGAAACGACTGAACAAATTAACAACGAAACAGCACAGCCAGTAAGTGAAAGAAAGAGGTTTTGATTGTTTTACTGGTAATGGGAACATCAAATCAAATTGTATTTGTCACATACACATGGTTAGCAGATGTTAATGCGAGTGTAGCGAAATGCTTGTGCTTCTAGTTCCGACAGTGCAGTAATATCTAACAATAATGTCTAACAGTAATATCTATCAAGTAATCTAACAATTCCCCAACAACTACCTAATACACACAAATCTAAAGGGGTGAATGAGAACATGTACATGTAAGTATATGGATGAGTGATGTTGAAGGTGCAATAGATGGTATAAAATACAGTGTATACATGTGATATGAGTAATGTAAGATGGAGACTTTTATCTCCCTCACCAACTTCAAACATCTGCTATCCGAGCAGCTAACCGATCGCTGCAGCTGTACATAGTCTATTGGTAAATAGCCCACCCATTTTCACCTACCTCATCCCCATACTGTTTTTATTTATTTATTTTTATTTTTCTGCTCTTTTGCACACCAATCTCTACCTGTACATAACCATCTGATCATTTATCACTCCAGTGTTAATCTGCATAATTGTAATTATTTGCCTACCTTCTCATGCCTTTTGCACACAATGTATATATAGACTCCCCTTTTTTCTACTGTGTTATTGACTTGTTAATTGTTTACTCCATGTGTAACTCTGTGTTGTCTGTTCACACTGCTATGCCTTATCTTGGCCAGGTCGCAGTTGCAAATGAGAACTTGTTCTCAACTAGCCTACCTGGTTAAATAAAGGTGAAATAAATAAAAAATAAAAAAAAAGATATGTAAACATTATTCAAGGGGCATTATTTAGAGTGTAAACTGATATTTGAAAATAAAAGAAACCTTAACTTGACAACAAATTAGATATTGGCAAAACAAACTAACAGTTAAAACTAAGTAAATATAAATAAACATATCTAGTATTGGCACAATGAAAGTGACTAGTGATCCATTTATTAAAGTGGCCAGTGATTGGGTTTCAATGTAGGCAGCAGCCTCTCTGAGTTAGTGATTGCTGTTCAGCAGTCTGATGGCCTTGAGATAGAGGCTGTTTTTCAGTCTCTCAGTCCCAGCTTTGATGCACTTGTACTGACCACGCCTTCTGGATGGTAGCGGTGTGAACAGGCAATGGCTCGGGTGGTTGATGTCCTTGATGATCTTTTTGGCCTTCCTGTGACATCGAGTGCTGTAGGTGTCATGGATGGCAGGTAGTTTGCCCCCGGTGATGCATTGTGCAGACCGCACCACCCTCTGGAGAGCCTTGCGGTTGAGGGCGGTGCAGTTACCGTAGCAGCCTGTGATACAGCCTGACAGGATGTTCTTGATTGTGCATCTGTAAAAGTTTGTCAGGTTTTTGGGTGGCAAGTACAATTTCTTCAGCCTCCTGAAGTTGAAGAGGCACTGTTGCGCCTTCTTCACCACACTGTCTGTGTGAGTGGACCATTTCAGTTTGTCAGTGATGTGTACGCCGAGGAACTTAAAACTTTCCACCTTCTCCACTGCTGTCCCTTCGATGTGGATGGGGGGTGCTCTGCTTTTTCCTGATGTCCATGATCATCTCCTTTGATTTGTTGATGTTGAGTGAGAGGTTTTTTTCCTGAAACCACACTCCGAGTGCCCTCACCTCCTCTCTGTAGGCTGTCTCATTGTTGTTGGTAATCAAGCCCACTACTGTTGTGTTGTCTGCAAACATGATGATTGAGTTGGAGGTGTGCATGGCTACGCAGTCGTGGGTGAACAAGGAGTACATGAGGGGGCTGAGCACGCACCCTTGTGGGGCCCCAGTGTTGAGGGTCAGCGAAGTGGAGATGTTGTTTCCTACCTTCACCACCTGGGGGCGGCCCGTCAGAAAGTCCAGGACCCAATTGCACAGGGCAGGGTTGAGACCCAGGGCCTCCAGCTTGATGATGAGCTTGGAGGGTACTATGGTGTTGAATGCTGAGCTGTAATCAATGAACAGCATTCTTACATAGTTTTTCCTTTTGGACATATGGGTTAGGGCAGTGTGCAGTGTGATGGCGATTGCATAGTCTGTGGACTTGTTGGGACGGTACGCAAACTGAAGTGGGTCTAGGGTGGCCGGTAAGGTGGAGGAGTTATGATCCTTGACTAGTCAGTCTTTCAAAGCACTTCATGATGACAGAAGTGAGTGGTACCGGCATTAGTCATTTAGTTCAGTTATCTTTACCATCTCGGGTACAGGAGCAATGGTAGCCATCTTGAAGCATGTGGGGACAACAGACTGGGATAGGGAGCGATTGAAAATGTCAAGGACTCGGCTAGGGATGCCGTCTGGCCACCAGCCTTGCGAGAGTTAACACGTTTAAATGTTTTACTCACGTCAGCCATGGAGAAGGAGAGGGTGGTGGCGCAGTCCTTGTTAGCGGGACTCGACTGTGTCACTGTATTATCCTCAAATCGGGCAAAGAAGGTGTTTAGTTTGTCTGGAAGCGTGACGTCGTTGTCCGTGACGTGACTGGATTTATTTTTGTAGCCCATGATTTCCTGTAGATCCTGTCACATGTCTCGTGTCTGAGCCGTTGAATTGCGACTCCACCTTGACCCTGTACTGGAATTTTGCTTGTTTGATTGCCTTGCGGAGGGAATAGCTACACTGTTTATATTCAGACATATTCCCAGACCTCTTTCCATGGTTAAATGTGGTGGATTGCACTTTCAGTTTTGCGCGAATGCTGCCATCCATCCACGGTTTCTGGTTAGGGTAGGGTTTAATAGTTACAGTGGGTACAACATCTCCAACGCACTTCTTTATAAACGCACTCACGAGTCAGCGTATAGGTCAATGTTGTTCTCTGAGGCTGACCAGAACATATTCCAGTCCGCGTATTCAAAACAATCTTGAAGCCTGGCTTCCGATTGATCGGACCAGCGTTGAATGGTTCTCGTCACCGGTACATCCTGTTTGAGTTTAATGCCTATAAGACGAAAGGAGCCAGATGGCGTTGTGGTCGGATTTGCCGACCATACGTAAATGCCAACAAAATAACTTTTTGGTCAGTGTGATGTATGGTGTGGTGTGTGTATGTGTAACCTTTATTTAACTAGGCAAGTCAGTTAAGAACAAATTCTTATTTACAATGACGGCCTACCCCGGCCAAACCCAGGCGACGCTGGGCCAATTGTGCGCCGCCCTATGGGACTCCCAATCACAGCCGGATGTGATACAGCCTGGATTCAAACCAGGTATGGTAGTGACGCCTCTTGCACTGAGATGCAGTGCCTCAGACTTCTGTGTGTGTGTGTGTGTGTGTGTGTGTGTGTGTGTGTGTGTGTGTGTGTGTGTGTGTGTGTGTGTGTGTGTGTGTGTGTGAACTATTTAACTGTACTGGATGCTTAAAAGGCTGCAATTTTTTAAAATATCGGTTATTGGTATATGTATCGGTTTTTTTGGCAAGGAAAATATTTGATATCGGTATCAGCCAAAACTTACTTTCTTTCTTTCTTTCTTTCTTACTTTCTTACTTACTTACTTACTTACTTATTTACAGTGAAATGCTTACTTACAAGCCCTTAACCAACAATGCAGTTTTAAGAAAAATAAGTGTTAGGTAAAAAATAGATAAGAAATAAAAATAATTAAAGAGCAGCAGTAAAATAACTGTAGTGAGACTATATACAGGGGGTACCGGTACAGAGTCAATGTGCAGGGGCACAGGTTAGTTGAGGTAATTGAGGTAATATGTACATGTAGGTAGAGTTAAAGTGACTATTCATAGATAATAACCAGAGTAGCAGCAGCGTAAAAGAGAGGTGGGGGGACAATGCAAATAGTCCGGGTAGCCATTTGATTAGCTGTTCAGGAGTATTATGACTTGGGGGAAGAAGCTGTTAAGAAGCCTTTTGGACCCAGACTTGGTGCTCCGGTACCGCTTGCCATGTGGTAGCAGAGAGAACAGACTATGAATAGGGTGGCTGGAGTCTTCGACCATTTTTAGGACCTTTGTCTGACATCGCCTGGTATAGAGGTCCTGGATGGCAGGAAGCTTGACCCCAGTGATGTACTGGGCCGTACGCACTAACCTCTGTAGTGACAGAGGCCGAGCAGTTGCCATACCAGGCGGTGATTCAACCAGTCAGGATGCTCTTGATGTTGCAGCTGTAGAACATTTTGAGGATCTGAGGACCCATGCCAAATATTTTCAATCTCCTGAGGAGGAATAGGTTTTGTCACGCCCTCTTCATGACTGTCTTGGTGTGATTGGACCATGATAGTTTGTTGCTGATGTGGACACCAAGCAACTTGAAGCTCTCAACCTGCTCCATTACAGCCCTGTCGATGAGAATGGGGGCGTGCTCGGTCCTCCTTTTCCTGTAGTCCACAATCATCTCCTTTGTCTTGATCACATTGAGGGAGAGATCTGTCTCTCCCTATAGGCTGTTTCATCATTGTCGGTGATAAGGCCTACCACTCATCGGCAAACGTAATGATGGAGTCGTGCCTGGCCATGCAGTCATGGATGAACAAGGAGTACAGGAGGGGACTGAGCACGCACCACTGAGGTGCCCCCGTGTTGAGGATCAGTGTGGCAGATGTGTTGTTACCTACCCTTACCACCTGTGGTGGCCCGTCAGGAAGTCCACGATCCAGTTGCAGAGGGAGGTGTTTAGTCCCAGGGTCCTTAGCTTAGTGATGAGCATTGTGGGCACTATGGTGTTGAACTCTGAGCTGTAGTCAATGAACCGCATTCTCACGTAGGTGTTCCTTTTGTCCAGGTGGGAAAGGGCAGTGTGGAGTGCAATAGACATTGCATCATCTGTGGATCTGTTATGGCGGTATGCAAATTGGAGTGGGTTTAGTGTTTCTGGTATAATGGTGTTGATGTGAGCCATGACCAGCCTTTCAAAGCACTTCTTGGCTACAGACGTGAGTGCTACGAGTCGGTAGTCATTTAGGCAGGTTACCTTAGTGTTCTTGGGCACAGGGACTATGGTGGTCTGCTTGAAACATGTTGGTATTACAGACTCAGTCATCTCCAGGGACTGGTTGAAAATGTCAGTGAAGACACTTGCCAGTTGGTCAGCGCATGCTCGGAGTACACGTCCTGGTAATCCATCTGGTCCTGCGGCCTTGTTGAACCTGTTTAAAGGTCTTGCTCACATCGGCTATGGAGAGCGTGATCACACAGTCGTCCGGAACAGCTGATGCTCTCATGCATGCTTCAGTGTTGCTTGCCTCGAAGCGAGCATAGAAGTAATTTAGCTAATCTGGTAGGCCCGTGTCAATGGGCAGCTCTCGACTGTGCTTCCCTTTGTAGTCTGTAATAGTTTACAAGCCCTGCCACATCCGACGAGCATCTGAGCCAGTGTAGTACGATTCAGTCTTAGTCCTGTATCAACACTTTGACTGTTTGATGGTTCGTCTAAGGGCATAGTGGGATTTCTTATAAGTGTCTGGGTTATATCCCGCTCCTTGAAAGAAGTAGCTCCACCCTTTAGCTCAGTGTGGATGTTGCCTGTAATCCATGGATTCTGGTTGGTGTATGTACGTACGGTTACTGTGGGGGTGACATCATCGATGCACTTATTGATGAAGCCAGTGACTGATGTGGTGTACTCCTCAATGCCATCGGAGGAATCCCGGAACATATTCTAGTCTGTGCTATTAAAACAGTCCTGTAGCTTAGCATCTGCATCATCTGACCCCTTCTTTATTGACCGAGTCACTGGTGCTTCCTGCTTTAGTTTTGGCTTGTATCCAGAAATCAGGAGGATAGAATTAAGGTCAGATTTGTCAAATGGAGGGCGAGGGAGAGCTTTGGATGGTGAACCATTCTTGATACACACGGGAAACTGTTGAGCGTGAAAAGCCCAGTAGCATTGCAATTCTTGACACAAACCGGTGCGCCTGGCACCTACTACCATACCCCGTTCAAAGGTACTTAATGCTTTTGTCTTGCCCATTTACCCTCTGAATGGCACACATACACAATCCATGTCTCAATTATCTCAAGGCTTAAAAATCCTTCTTTAACCTGTCTCTTCCCCTTCATCTACACCGATTGAAGTGGATTTAACAAGTGACATCAATAAGGGATCATAGCTTTGACCTCGATTCACCTGGTCAGCCTGTGTCATGCAAAGAGCAGGTATTCCTAATGTTTGTACACTCAGGCATTTACAGCTAAATACCATACATTACAGGTTTCTCATAATGACAGGCAGTTGTTATCTGACGTCACAGTGGCACGAAACGCAAACATCTGCTATCCGAGCAGCTAACCGATCGCTGCAGCTGTACATAGTCTATTGGTAAATAGCCCACCCATTTTCACCTACCTCATCCCCATACTGTTTTTATTTATTTATTTTTATTTTTCTGCTCTTTTGCACACCAATCTCTACCTGTACATAACCATCTGATCATTTATCACTCCAGTGTTAATCTGCATAATTGTAATTATTTGCCTACCTTCTCATGCCTTTTGCACACAATGTATATATAGACTCCCCTTTTTTCTACTGTGTTATTGACTTGTTAATTGTTTACTCCATGTGTAACTCTGTGTTGTCTGTTCACACTGCTATGCCTTATCTTGGCCAGGTCGCAGTTGCAAATGAGAACTTGTTCTCAACTAGCCTACCTGGTTAAATAAAGGTGAAATAAATAAAAAATAAAAAAAAAGATATGTAAACATTATTCAAGGGGCATTATTTAGAGTGTAAACTGATATTTGAAAATAAAAGAAACCTTAACTTGACAACAAATTAGATATTGGCAAAACAAACTAACAGTTAAAACTAAGTAAATATAAATAAACATATCTAGTATTGGCACAATGAAAGTGACTAGTGATCCATTTATTAAAGTGGCCAGTGATTGGGTTTCAATGTAGGCAGCAGCCTCTCTGAGTTAGTGATTGCTGTTCAGCAGTCTGATGGCCTTGAGATAGAGGCTGTTTTTCAGTCTCTCAGTCCCAGCTTTGATGCACTTGTACTGACCACGCCTTCTGGATGGTAGCGGTGTGAACAGGCAATGGCTCGGGTGGTTGATGTCCTTGATGATCTTTTTGGCCTTCCTGTGACATCGAGTGCTGTAGGTGTCATGGATGGCAGGTAGTTTGCCCCCGGTGATGCATTGTGCAGACCGCACCACCCTCTGGAGAGCCTTGCGGTTGAGGGCGGTGCAGTTACCGTAGCAGCCTGTGATACAGCCTGACAGGATGTTCTTGATTGTGCATCTGTAAAAGTTTGTCAGGTTTTTGGGTGGCAAGTACAATTTCTTCAGCCTCCTGAAGTTGAAGAGGCACTGTTGCGCCTTCTTCACCACACTGTCTGTGTGAGTGGACCATTTCAGTTTGTCAGTGATGTGTACGCCGAGGAACTTAAAACTTTCCACCTTCTCCACTGCTGTCCCTTCGATGTGCTCTGCTTTTTCCTGATGTCCATGATCATCTCCTTTGATTTGTTGATGTTGAGTGAGAGGTTTTTTTCCTGAAACCACACTCCGAGTGCCCTCACCTCCTCTCTGTAGGCTGTCTCATTGTTGTTGGTAATCAAGCCCACTACTGTTGTGTTGTCTGCAAACATGATGATTGAGTTGGAGGTGTGCATGGCTACGCAGTCGTGGGTGAACAAGGAGTACATGAGGGGGCTGAGCACGCACCCTTGTGGGGCCCCAGTGTTGAGGGTCAGCGAAGTGGAGATGTTGTTTCCTACCTTCACCACCTGGGGGCGGCCCGTCAGAAAGTCCAGGACCCAATTGCACAGGGCAGGGTTGAGACCCAGGGCCTCCAGCTTGATGATGAGCTTGGAGGGTACTATGGTGTTGAATGCTGAGCTGTAATCAATGAACAGCATTCTTACATAGTTTTTCCTTTTGGACATATGGGTTAGGGCAGTGTGCAGTGTGATGGCGATTGCATAGTCTGTGGACTTGTTGGGACGGTACGCAAACTGAAGTGGGTCTAGGGTGGCCGGTAAGGTGGAGGAGTTATGATCCTTGACTAGTCAGTCTTTCAAAGCACTTCATGATGACAGAAGTGAGTGGTACCGGCATTAGTCATTTAGTTCAGTTATCTTTACCATCTCGGGTACAGGAGCAATGGTAGCCATCTTGAAGCATGTGGGGACAACAGACTGGGATAGGGAGCGATTGAAAATGTCAAGGACTCGGCTAGGGATGCCGTCTGGCCACCAGCCTTGCGAGAGTTAACACGTTTAAATGTTTTACTCACGTCAGCCATGGAGAAGGAGAGGGTGGTGGCGCAGTCCTTGTTAGCGGGACTCGACTGTGTCACTGTATTATCCTCAAATCGGGCAAAGAAGGTGTTTAGTTTGTCTGGAAGCGTGACGTCGTTGTCCGTGACGTGACTGGATTTATTTTTGTAGCCCATGATTTCCTGTAGATCCTGTCACATGTCTCGTGTCTGAGCCGTTGAATTGCGACTCCACCTTGACCCTGTACTGGAATTTTGCTTGTTTGATTGCCTTGCGGAGGGAATAGCTACACTGTTTATATTCAGACATATTCCCAGACCTCTTTCCATGGTTAAATGTGGTGGATTGCACTTTCAGTTTTGCGCGAATGCTGCCATCCATCCACGGTTTCTGGTTAGGGTAGGGTTTAATAGTTACAGTGGGTACAACATCTCCAACGCACTTCTTTATAAACGCACTCACGAGTCAGCGTATAGGTCAATGTTGTTCTCTGAGGCTGACCAGAACATATTCCAGTCCGCGTATTCAAAACAATCTTGAAGCCTGGCTTCCGATTGATCGGACCAGCGTTGAATGGTTCTCGTCACCGGTACATCCTGTTTGAGTTTAATGCCTATAAGACGAAAGGAGCCAGATGGCGTTGTGGTCGGATTTGCCGACCATACGTAAATGCCAACAAAATAACTTTTTGGTCAGTGTGATGTATGGTGTGGTGTGTGTATGTGTAACCTTTATTTAACTAGGCAAGTCAGTTAAGAACAAATTCTTATTTACAATGACGGCCTACCCCGGCCAAACCCAGGCGACGCTGGGCCAATTGTGCGCCGCCCTATGGGACTCCCAATCACAGCCGGATGTGATACAGCCTGGATTCAAACCAGGTATGGTAGTGACGCCTCTTGCACTGAGATGCAGTGCCTCAGACTTCTGTGTGTGTGTGTGTGTGTGTGTGTGTGTGTGTGTGTGTGTGTGTGTGTGTGTGTGTGTGTGTGTGTGTGTGAACTATTTAACTGTACTGGATGCTTAAAAGGCTGCAATTTTTTAAAATATCGGTTATTGGTATATGTATCGGTTTTTTTGGCAAGGAAAATATTTGATATCGGTATCAGCCAAAACTTACTTTCTTTCTTTCTTTCTTTCTTACTTTCTTACTTACTTACTTACTTACTTATTTACAGTGAAATGCTTACTTACAAGCCCTTAACCAACAATGCAGTTTTAAGAAAAATAAGTGTTAGGTAAAAAATAGATAAGAAATAAAAATAATTAAAGAGCAGCAGTAAAATAACTGTAGTGAGACTATATACAGGGGGTACCGGTACAGAGTCAATGTGCAGGGGCACAGGTTAGTTGAGGTAATTGAGGTAATATGTACATGTAGGTAGAGTTAAAGTGACTATTCATAGATAATAACCAGAGTAGCAGCAGCGTAAAAGAGAGGTGGGGGGACAATGCAAATAGTCCGGGTAGCCATTTGATTAGCTGTTCAGGAGTATTATGACTTGGGGGAAGAAGCTGTTAAGAAGCCTTTTGGACCCAGACTTGGTGCTCCGGTACCGCTTGCCATGTGGTAGCAGAGAGAACAGACTATGAATAGGGTGGCTGGAGTCTTCGACCATTTTTAGGACCTTTGTCTGACATCGCCTGGTATAGAGGTCCTGGATGGCAGGAAGCTTGACCCCAGTGATGTACTGGGCCGTACGCACTAACCTCTGTAGTGACAGAGGCCGAGCAGTTGCCATACCAGGCGGTGATTCAACCAGTCAGGATGCTCTTGATGTTGCAGCTGTAGAACATTTTGAGGATCTGAGGACCCATGCCAAATATTTTCAATCTCCTGAGGAGGAATAGGTTTTGTCACGCCCTCTTCATGACTGTCTTGGTGTGATTGGACCATGATAGTTTGTTGCTGATGTGGACACCAAGCAACTTGAAGCTCTCAACCTGCTCCATTACAGCCCTGTCGATGAGAATGGGGGCGTGCTCGGTCCTCCTTTTCCTGTAGTCCACAATCATCTCCTTTGTCTTGATCACATTGAGGGAGAGATCTGTCTCTCCCTATAGGCTGTTTCATCATTGTCGGTGATAAGGCCTACCACTCATCGGCAAACGTAATGATGGAGTCGTGCCTGGCCATGCAGTCATGGATGAACAAGGAGTACAGGAGGGGACTGAGCACGCACCACTGAGGTGCCCCCGTGTTGAGGATCAGTGTGGCAGATGTGTTGTTACCTACCCTTACCACCTGTGGTGGCCCGTCAGGAAGTCCACGATCCAGTTGCAGAGGGAGGTGTTTAGTCCCAGGGTCCTTAGCTTAGTGATGAGCATTGTGGGCACTATGGTGTTGAACTCTGAGCTGTAGTCAATGAACCGCATTCTCACGTAGGTGTTCCTTTTGTCCAGGTGGGAAAGGGCAGTGTGGAGTGCAATAGACATTGCATCATCTGTGGATCTGTTATGGCGGTATGCAAATTGGAGTGGGTTTAGTGTTTCTGGTATAATGGTGTTGATGTGAGCCATGACCAGCCTTTCAAAGCACTTCTTGGCTACAGACGTGAGTGCTACGAGTCGGTAGTCATTTAGGCAGGTTACCTTAGTGTTCTTGGGCACAGGGACTATGGTGGTCTGCTTGAAACATGTTGGTATTACAGACTCAGTCATCTCCAGGGACTGGTTGAAAATGTCAGTGAAGACACTTGCCAGTTGGTCAGCGCATGCTCGGAGTACACGTCCTGGTAATCCATCTGGTCCTGCGGCCTTGTTGAACCTGTTTAAAGGTCTTGCTCACATCGGCTATGGAGAGCGTGATCACACAGTCGTCCGGAACAGCTGATGCTCTCATGCATGCTTCAGTGTTGCTTGCCTCGAAGCGAGCATAGAAGTAATTTAGCTAATCTGGTAGGCCCGTGTCAATGGGCAGCTCTCGACTGTGCTTCCCTTTGTAGTCTGTAATAGTTTACAAGCCCTGCCACATCCGACGAGCATCTGAGCCAGTGTAGTACGATTCAGTCTTAGTCCTGTATCAACACTTTGACTGTTTGATGGTTCGTCTAAGGGCATAGTGGGATTTCTTATAAGTGTCTGGGTTATATCCCGCTCCTTGAAAGAAGTAGCTCCACCCTTTAGCTCAGTGTGGATGTTGCCTGTAATCCATGGATTCTGGTTGGTGTATGTACGTACGGTTACTGTGGGGGTGACATCATCGATGCACTTATTGATGAAGCCAGTGACTGATGTGGTGTACTCCTCAATGCCATCGGAGGAATCCCGGAACATATTCTAGTCTGTGCTATTAAAACAGTCCTGTAGCTTAGCATCTGCATCATCTGACCCCTTCTTTATTGACCGAGTCACTGGTGCTTCCTGCTTTAGTTTTGGCTTGTATCCAGAAATCAGGAGGATAGAATTAAGGTCAGATTTGTCAAATGGAGGGCGAGGGAGAGCTTTGGATGGTGAACCATTCTTGATACACACGGGAAACTGTTGAGCGTGAAAAGCCCAGTAGCATTGCAATTCTTGACACAAACCGGTGCGCCTGGCACCTACTACCATACCCCGTTCAAAGGTACTTAATGCTTTTGTCTTGCCCATTTACCCTCTGAATGGCACACATACACAATCCATGTCTCAATTATCTCAAGGCTTAAAAATCCTTCTTTAACCTGTCTCTTCCCCTTCATCTACACCGATTGAAGTGGATTTAACAAGTGACATCAATAAGGGATCATAGCTTTGACCTCGATTCACCTGGTCAGCCTGTGTCATGCAAAGAGCAGGTATTCCTAATGTTTGTACACTCAGGCATTTACAGCTAAATACCATACATTACAGGTTTCTCATAATGACAGGCAGTTGTTATCTGACGTCACAGTGGCACGAAACGCAGACATTTTGTGTTAAATAAAGTATCAGATACTGACAGATAGCAAAGGGAGGCGTATGAGGGATGCTGCAAGGAATATGTTAGAAGTTGAGCCAACATGGAAAAAACAAAGAAGACACTGACAAATCTGTGGACAAATATCGTTATTTTTTTATCTATATCACCTGTACCTGTAGCCAGTTTCCAAGATGTTTAAAAAAACAATTCAACTTCACATGAATAAAAACATGCTCTGTCACTGGCCAGGGGAAATGTTATTTACATTATGACTTATTCGGGACACCTGGTTAGCAATTTTGATTGAATAGGGCTAAACACTCTTTGTGGAAGACTTGAATCCTGTGGAGTCAGTGTCCCGTCGAGGTGGTCTGGGTGGCTGGACAACAGAGAGAACCTCCTTCGCATACAGTGTGTCATGGAGTCCTGCTGCCCGGAGGGCCTGTTCAATCCTCACTCTCGGATCAGACACAATCTGGAAACCAACAGAGGAAATGATAATAGGGATCTGATCAAAAGGAGTGCACTATATTGGGAATACGGTGCCATTTGGGACGCGCTGTTGTAAGGTCCAAAAGGCATAAAAAAAAATAGATAAGGACGATACAGTCACACCCTTGTTCATAAATTTTTATGATATTTTGCAATTCTAGTCAAACATGTTTTCATATGTTTCCAAACATTCCTCAGTTAAACCAAGGTGATTTAGTCATCGATCACGTTTTCAATTGGAGGAGATGATCTAACCGTCACTGGCCTGATTATGCAATAGACTGCAGGTACAAACCAGTGTGCTTTCCTGCACAGTGGAGTCGTGACACAATGTACCAGACAGATGTACTGTATGTAACTTCACCCACAGGCCTCAAGGGGATTCTGTTTAAAGGTCTGTCTGCATGAGGGTAAGGTTTGTTGACCCAGGTAAAACATTATTGTGAAGGATTTTTCTGGGTTTTTGTATGTCAGTGAGTGAGGCAGTAAACACAAAATATTACATTGACACAAAAAAGAGCTTGGTGGGAGGAGCTATAGGAGGACGGGCTCATTGTAATGGCTGGAATGGAATCACTGGAACGGCATCAAACATAAACCACGTTTGACCCCGTTCCATTCATTCCATTCCAGCCACAATGAGCCCGTCCTCCCACCACCCTCCTTGGACTGACACACGTTAACAACCTTGGGAGCTACTGGAGAGGGCGCAGTGGGGGAAAAGGCAGATTGACGTGTGTTGACTTGAGAGCAGAAAGTAAAGGACAGTGGCAGGCCAGACTCACCTGAGAGTCTGTGTACGTGTTGAGGTGATATAGGGGACGTTGCAACCGAAACTCCTCCTCTCCGCTCTGCTGCATTATCCGGCCTCTCCAGGCCTCCGTATCTCCCATCATCCTCTCTGGGTCTGGCTCTGCCACCACTGCCACCTTAACCGTTTGATGAAAGCCTAGTCATTTCCTTGTATTTCCCTATCCCACCAGTAAGTGGCAGTGAAGCCTCAAAACCAACGTGGAACAGCAGGGTCAAAAGCGGCCAGAAATGTTCTCCTCCGTGACATCTTAAATGTCAGATCCAATAAGGGAAGTGAATGGGAATAAGTACTGATAAAGAGACGTACCTGATTTCTCAGGGCCTCCAGACGACTGTCTCTCTCCTCTTCCTCTTTTAGGTGCTGGAGCGCCTGCGCCTCCCTCTCCTGCCTCCGCTGCAGCAGCGCCTCCTCACGAAACTGCACCCTGAGGGCAGGAGGGTACAGAGAGAGGGGAGGGAGAGAAGCGGGCAAGGACATCAGCCCTCAGCCCAGGCAACACCTATCTGTGGTGGCACAGCAGCCCTGCAGGCTGGGAGAGCGTTATGGGCTGCCAGAGAGCTGCTCCTCGGTTTCAGCAGCAGCTACAGTATCTCATGTCCTCAGTGCTCCTCACCCTGGCCTGACTATCTCAACCCTGTCTCTCTCTCTCTCGTTCTCCTAGCACTGTTTAAATGCCAGGGACTTGAAAGGGGACTTGAATGCTAGAGAGGACCGTGGAACAATAGGAGACTGAAAACTAAAAAGAAAATGGCAACTTATCGAATCATACCAGGGGTTCCTAAAATTAGATATTTCAAACTAATTCTTTAATTTGTCATGGAAAAACATATAAATGACTCCATAAATGATGCACCATTCAAAATAAAGGTGTTTTATGAGCACTGTCCAAATAAGCCATAGGGGCGAACAAAGAACTGTCTGTCAGCCAGGTGTTGGGCTCTCTCCTTGAGGCTAAGCTGCTGCCCATGGTGCATGCTTACCTTTCCTTATCTCTCTTAGCTTGCTCTGCCATGAATCTCCTCAGCTCTGTCAATCTCTGCTGATCTCTCCTCTCCAGCTCCTCTCTCCTCCTCTGTTTCTCTGCATAGTACTGCTTCACCTAAGATATACAGGGAACGAACGTTCACAAAATAAACCAAAAAGTTGACAGTAATGCCTGGAGCAAGCGAGTGAGCACGAGGGAAACTTTAGTGTGATGTCATCGCGTCCTATTGATCGTGACGGTGTGAAATCAGATAAGAGTAAATCAAATGAATGAGACGATAGTTCATTGTCTGAGAGATGACTGTGTACAAGTATATGTAATCCATTTCAGCCTAAATGGCATCATTAATCAGAGATTCTCCCAGCTTTCCTGTGGTACTGTAGCAGGCCCCAAAGGAGGGGCGCAATCAAACAAGGCTGGCACCAATACACACCCTGGGGCGATACCAAGGGGCAATGAGGGTCAGGGACCACACACTTCTACATACACGCATGGCCACACACTTCTACATACACGCATGGCCACACACACACACACACACACACACACACACACACACACACACACACACACACACACACACACCATCATACCTCATTAAGCTGAATACACAATTAATCAAGCTAATGAAAATCCTCATGACACTTTTCCACTTTTCTGACAACCTTAATAATAACATATACGGTAATATTATGTTACATATCCGTGGAGTTAAATCACCCAAATGAACTTGGGCCATGCCTACAGTATATTGGATACTAAGATGTTATTATATATTGCCATAGAATCTGAGGAGCAAAGACCCATTTCAAACATAATGTGACTGGGGGCAGTGCAATATGCTGGAGCGTGGCAGGTGTAAGGATTAGGGGGTCTTTACTTTTTCCTTCTGCAGTGACCTCATGGCCGAGTCTCTCTCCTGCTCCCTCCTCAGTCTGTCCTCCTTTTCCTCCTGCTGCCTGCCAGCAATGGCTGCCTCCAATCTGGCAACCTCTTCTTGATGGGCACGCCATTTCTGCAGCTGGACACACACACACAGGCATGTAGGTTAGTGCCAATCAAAGGCTGCCTCTCTGGACCGAATCACGTTGCCAGATGCCCAGCTGGGTACCATCCCCAGGGTCTGGTGGGAATGAAAAGGGAAAAGAGGTCTTGAAACAGCGCCTCACAGCACGTTAAAATACCTCAGGACAGTACCGAGACACAGAAAACCCTGCTCCCACACTGTAATGTAGCTATTTATGCACTATCCTGCACAACACTTACTTTTTATTTTTTATTTTACCCCTTTTTCTCCCCAATTTTGTGGTATCCAATTGTTGTAGTAGCTACTATCTTGTCTCATCGCTACAACTCCCGTACGGGCTCGGGAGAGACGAAGGTTGAAAGTCATGCGTCCTCCGATACACAACCCAACCAAGCCGCACTGCTTCTTAACACAGCGCGCATCCAACCCGGAAGCCAGCCGCACCAATGTGTCGGGGGAAACACCGTGCACCTGGCCACCTTGGCTAGCGCGCACTGCGCCCGGCCCGCCACAGGGGTTGCTGGTGCGCGATGGGACAAGGACATCCCTACCGACCAAGCCCTCCCTAACGAAGCTAGGCCAATTGTGTGTCGCCCCACGGACCCCCCGGTCGCGGCCGGTTACGACAGAGCCTGGGCACGAACCCAGGGACTCTGATGGCACAGCTGGCGCTGCAGTACAGCGCCCTTAACCACTGCGCCACCCGGGAGGCCCCCACAACACTTACTTAACCAACAACATGTTGCTATAAGCCATTGTCTCACAGCTACACACACTCCAACACATACCACCCACCCAGTCAGACCTGTGTAAACACACACGCTCCACATATGCAATCAGACTCAGTGAAAGTGCGAGCACACACACATGTGCATGCACCCACACACACACACACACACACACACACACACACACACACGCACACACGCACACACGCACACACGCACACAAGCACACACACAACAATAGTTGAGGAGTAAGTGACAGGTTGGTTATGCATCAGGGTCCCTGTGGCACGGTGTGCACTGAAGTGTTGCAATCCAAACAGGCAGACAGATTTACAGATCCATCAACACAGAGCTTAGGAACCCCCTAAAGAGAGCCAAGCATTATTAACACAGTCTATCACACATTAGCACCAGCATCATCATCAATCCAATCAGCCTGCCTGTCTGCCTGCCAGCCTGCCTAAGAGTAATCAACAACTGGCTGCTGTCTGTTTGTTTGGGGGAAGCTTAGAGGAAAGACCCTGCCCTGCCTTAATCAAATGACATCGGGGTATGTCTCAAATGGCACCCTATTCCATTTAGTGCACTGCTTTTGAGTAGTGCACTATAAAGACAAAGCAAGAAAACGTGTTTCACTGTACTACTGCACGTGACAATAAAACGTGGAACTTGGAATAGGGTGCCATTTGGTACGTAGACTTGGGGATGGAAAGATCTGGAGGTTTATGCTTACATTAAGGCCTCTTGTGGGTTTAATAGAAGAGTTATTAGTTATGATGCAAGACAGAGGCTCAACCTCTTAGAAGGTCTGTCCTTAGAGGAAGCATCAGCTGTATTTCTCATCAACCACTCACTTTACAGAACTTTTTGACTCAACTCAACTATTCTCACTCAACTTTGAGATAAGATAAAGGCTGTGGGGAAATGTTGGTTGCGGCTCTGTGCATACATAGAAACACGTAATAAAACATAGACAAGGACATACACAGACAATAAATACAGGTAGAAAAAGTGCATGAGCAATCAATGACATCTGAACACTAAACACATCAGTACACTCTGTCAACTACAACATCAACTGAAGGCCAACCCGCAGCTCCAACTTGTGGTTTCAAACATCCAGGAGCCTCACTACCACTGGAACTTCAAGGTTGAAACTAATTCAAATCAAATATAACAATTAAATATAAACCTCAGATTGCCTGTAGATCAGAAATGTGGTAATTTGTCTCTCAGTCTCCAATTTGCCAGGATAGTGTCTAGTCATCCTTGTTGTGGTGAGAGGGAGAGACAGAGAGAGAGAAAGAGAGAGAGATAGAGAGAGAGAGGAAGTGAGTGATAGAGAGAGAGAGGGGAAGTGAGTGATAGAGAGAAAGTGAGTGAGAGAGAGAGAAAACGAGGGAGAGAGAGAGAGAGGGGGGGAAGTGAGTCAGAGAGAGAGAGAGATAAATAGAGTGGAAAAGTGAGTGAGAGGGAGAAAGAGACCAGAGACCAGAGAGAGACCTTAAATTTGATGTGCAGCCTGTGGATAGGAGGCTGGTGGGAGAAGCTATAGGAGCACGGGCTCATTGTAATGGCTGGAATGGAATAAATGGAATGGAATCAAACACATCACACATATGGAAATCACGTTTGACACCGTTCCATTTATTAAATTCCAGCCATTACAATGAGCCCTGTCATGGTACCACCTGTCACCAGAGGGCGGCAGAGACCGTCCTAGAGACATTAACGACTGTTACGACTTCTAGAAGTAGTGGGTGGAGGAGTCAGGCGCAGAGAGCAGGGTACTTCGATACGTGGATATTTATTTCCAAACAACTGAGTGTCGGTCAATGCCACACACAAGGGCACATAAAGACCCAGTCCAAACAAACAGAACGAAACTGTTCGGAAAAGAGAATCCACAAAATATACACACACCAATAACAGAAAAACAAGCCCGCACAAAAGCCGGCGGGCCTACCGGGTTTAACCTGATGACGGGTTAGGGTTCCCTTTTGTGAACGACCCCTCCCACGTTCAGCTGGAACGTGGCGCATGGAACGCAAAAATATTCTTAGAAATATTTAACCTCCACACATTAACAAGTCCAATACCTCAAATGAAAGATAAACACATTGTTCATCTACCCAGCATGTCAGATTTGTTAAATGTTTTACGGCGAAAACACACCACATATTTATATTAGACCACCACCGAAACGAAGACAAGAGGCAGCCATTTTGTCCCAGAAAATATAAAATTATAAAAGCAGGATTAAAAAATAAATCATTCACTAACCTTTTGAAAATCTTCATCAGATGACAGTAATATGACATGTTACACAGTACATTTTTTTTTTTTCAATAATATGCCATTTATATCCATAAATGTCCATTTACATTGAATTCATGTTCAGAAAATATTCAAAAATGTCAGCAGAAAATATAGGTAGCGCCGCAAGATAACGTAAATAGACATCATAAACTTTGACTAAATATACATGTTCTACATATAGTTAGAAAGATACACTGCTTCTTAATGCAATCGCTTTGTTACATTTCTTTTTAACGTTACAGAAATCGCTCACTATTCAATATTTTGAGACGGCGCTCAGATATAAGCAATATTTCTCCGCTATGTTGGAGTCAACAGAAACACATAATTTCAGCATAAATATTCCCTTACCTTTGATGGTCTTCGTTCAGAATGTACTGGAAGGGTTCATACTTACCCAAAACATTGTTTAGTTTCAAGTCTTGTGTCTTTGTATTAGCATCTGCTAACAATATCAGCTGAAATGCACCAAAAATGTCCTCTGGTCCGGAAAAGTTGCGCATCAAAACTTCAAAATTACATATTATATGTCGACTAAACAGGTCAAACTAAGTGCAGAATCAAGCTTTAGGATGTTGTAAACATACAAAACAATTTTCAATTCAACCGGTCATTGTTAGTTCTCCTCCGGAGTGCTGGAACAAAGGAATGGCTGGGACCAATTCGCGCCCTAACGCACAGGTATTTTCTCGCGGCACTCACTCAATTCACTCCCATAGGGCCAATTCTCGCGGGATTTGAACGATTAAACGCTCTACTGAATGAGGACATCTAGTGGAAGACATAGAAAGTGTCCCCAGATCCATAGCTGGTTGGGAAGGGTGGGGGCGATCACGTCAAAGTTGCCCCAACTTTCATGACCACAAAACTAGTTTGGAAGAATGCCTGCCCTGTGAGTTCTGCTATACTTACAGACATAATTCCAACGGTTTTAGAAGCTTTAGAGTGTTTTCTATCCAATAATAATTATTATATGCATATATTAGCAATTTTTGACAGATTTTTTTTCAGTTTACTATGGGCACGCAATTCCTCCAAAGGGGGCAGTATTCTGCCTAGCCTTAAGAGGTTTTAAATAGCCCAAAACAAAGACCCAAACAAGATACAGGTGAAACTAATCAGACAACACTAAATGAAAACAGAAAAGGGGATCGGTGGCAGCTAGTAGGCCATCGACGACGACCGCCGAGCGCCGCCCGAACAGGAAGAGGCACAATCTTCGGCGGGATTCGTGACAACGACACTCAAATGTGTCCTATTTACCCATTATGATTTCCCTGTTAAAAGAGGTGTTTTCTGTTGTCCTTTGCTGAAGCTTGAATTATGTGCCATGTGCGTTTGTCTCCTGAGTGAGTTTACAAGACTTAGTGTTTGTTGTTGTCCATCATACTGCTCCGGGAGGCCTAGACGACATCCTGATCTTCTCCAAGACCCTTCCGGAACACATCCTGCACGCCCGCCAAGTCCTGAGACGCTTGCTGCAGAGTCAACTCTACCTCAAGATTGAGAAGTGTGAGTTCCATGTTTTCCAAGTCTCTTTCCTGGGCCACATTATCTCTTCCGCCAGCATCCAAATGGACCCTGTAAAGGTTAGGGCGGTCACTGACTGGCTCCGTCCCGCCTCACTTCAGCGGTTCCTTGGGTTTGCCAATTTTTACAGACGTTTTATATGGAACTTTGGTGCGGTAGCAGCGCTTCTCACGACCCTAACCCTCAAGTCCCAGACCCATTTTGGCTGGACCCTCGAGGCTGACAGGGCATTCATGGAGATCAAGGGAAGTTTCACCTCCGAATCCATCCTCGTTCATCCTGATCCTACTCGTCCCTTCGTGGTAGAGGTGGACGCCTCGGACACCGGAGCAGGGGCGGTCCTTTTACAGCGGAACGAGGGGGACAAAAGAATGCACACGTGCATTTCTTTCCAAGCGGTTTTCGCCAGTGGAACGCAACTACGATGTAGGGAACCCGGGAGCTCTTGGCAGTCAAGTGGGCCCTTGAGGGGTGGAAACACTGGTTAGAGGGGGCACCTCATTCTTTTGTGATCTGGATGGACCATAAGAACTTGGTCTCCATTCAAGAAGCCAAGAGGTTGAACGTTCGCCAGGCTAGGTGGAACCTGTTTTTTAACAGATTCAACTTCACTCTAGCCTATTGCCCGGGATCCAAGAATCAGAAAGCAGATGCCCTGGCCCTCTAACGAGGAGAGGGAGTCCGAGCCCATCATCCCCAGCTCCCGCATTGTGGCTCCCGTGTTATGGAGTATAGAGACCACGGTACGACAAGCCCAGACCAGAGAACCTGACCCCAGTGGGTGTCCCACTAACAGACTTTATGTTCCGCAATCGGCCCGCTCTCGAGTACTACAATGGGGACACTCCTCTGAATTAACTGAGAATCCAGGGGTTAATCGGACCACTGGAGTTCCTGAGGCAGAAATTCTGGTGGCCCAACCTGATTGAGGATGTGAGCAAGTCGTCACAACAGCGACCAGCTGGGATGCTCCAACTAGTCGGCCCTGGTCCCACCTGTCTTCGTGAGTCGGTGAGTCTCTCCTCTGGGTTCCACCCACAGTCGAATGGGCAAACGGAGCGGGCCAACCAGGAGCTGGAGAAGTTCCTCCGCTCTTTTGTCTCCACCCAGGCCAGCAACTGGAGCAAGTTCCTCGCCTGGGCAGAGTAGGCTCCCAACACACTGCCGAACTCGCCGTTCGATTGTCAGTTCGAGTCCCCCCCCCCCACGTTTCCTGATCAAGAGGCGGACGTGCGGACGTGCCATCAGCCGAGGCGTTCATTCGACGATGTCGCCGCACCTGGATCAGAGTGCGATCACTCTTGCTCCGCTCATCTGCCCTCAACCAACACCAGGCAAACTGTCAACGAAGGCCTCTTTGGCTCCTCCAACCGGGTCAACGAGTGTGGCTGTCCCCTCATGATCTTCCCTCAAAGGTGGACTCGCGGGCCTCCCAGGTGGCGCAGTGGCCCCCTGGGCCAGTCTCCCGTCTCAAGCTGGTAAGGACAAGTCCCTTCTCTCCCCTCACACCTGCCGCTCTAACTTCTTGAGTGTAGGGGCAGGATTTAAATTTTTGGCTAAAAAACGTACCTATTTGAAAGGCCCAGAAACTAGAATATGAATATAATTGTCAGACTAGGATAGAAAACACTCCAAAGTTTCTAAAACTGTCAAAATATTGTCTGTATAACAGAACTGATATTGCAGGCGAAAACCGGAGGAAAATCCAACAAGGAAGTGCTGTTTTTCCTGAAAGCTCTCTGTTCCATTGTCACATTCTGACCTTTATTTCCTTTGTTTTGTATTCATTTAGTATGGTCAGGGCGTGAGTTGGGTGGGCAGTCTGTTTGTTTTTCTAGGTTTTGGGTATTTCTATGTTTCGGCCTAGTATGGTTCTCAATCAGAGGCAGGTGTCATTAGTTGTCTCTGATTGAGAATCATACTTAGGTAGCCTGGGTTTCACTGTGTGTTTGTGGGTGATTGTTCCTGTCTCTGTGTTTGCACCAGATAGGGCTGTTTAGGTTTTCTCACGTTTATTGTTTTGTTAGTCTATTCATGTATAGTTTTCTTTATTAAAGAACCATGAATAGAAACCACGCTGCATTTTGGTCCGCCTCTCCTTCAACTCAAGAGAACCGTTACATCCATTGGATGCCTTGCCTCCATTTAAAGGGATATCAACCAGATTCCATTTCCTATAGCTTCCTCAAGGTGTCAACAGTCTTTAGACATAGTTTCAGGCTTTTATTTTGAAAAATTAGCCAGAAAGATCACATTGCGTCAGTGGATAGCTGGGTGTTCGCAGAGTTTTGCTTGCGCAACAGAGTGGGGCAGCCATTGTCTCTTCCTCTCCTATTGAAAAAGCTACAGTCCCGGTTGATATATTATCGATTATATATTTTTAAAACAACCTGAGGATTGATTATAAAAAACGTTTGACATGTTTCTGTGCACATTACGGATACTATTTGGAATTTTCGTCTGCGATGTCGTGACCGCTCGAGCCTGTGGACTTCTGAACATAACGCGCCAAACAAATGGAGGTATTTTGGATATAAAAATAATCTTTATGGAACAAAAGGAACATTTATTGTGTAACTGGAAGTCTCGTGATTGCAAACATCCGAAGATCATCAAAGGTAAGCAATTTAATTTATTGCTTTTCTGACTTTCGTGACCAATCTACTTGGCTGCTAGTGTTTGTAATATTTTGTCTACTGAGAGAGATGTTCTTACATAAACGCTTGTTATGCTTTCGCCGAAAAGCTGTATTGAAATCAGACACACTAGGTGAATTAAAAAACAAGCTAAACTGTGTTTTGCTATATTGCACTTGTGATTTCATGAAAATTAAATATTTTTAGTAATTTCATTTGAATTTGGCGCGCTGCAATTCAGCGGGTGTTGATGAAAATGATCCCGCTAACGGGATGGGTGCGTCAAGAAGTTAACGACACTCAGGAGTGTCCTATTTACTCATTATGATTTCCCTGTTAAAAGATGTGTGTTTTCTGTTGTACTTTGCTGAAGCATGAATTATGTGCCCTGTGCGTTTGTCTCCTGAGTGAGTTTGAGACTTAGTGTTTGTTGTTTTTCAAGTGTTACTGTGATCCTTCCATGACTGTTTCTCAGTAATGTATTATGTTTGTCCTTAACCACTGATTCCTTGTCTGTCCCCTTCTCTGCACCTGGGTCCAACCTCACCATGTCACAAAGCCCGTCCTCCTAAATCTCCTCTCACCAGCCTCCACTGATACATGAGTACTGGACCAAACTCTCATATGAAACTCTTAGAATATTAAGTAAAGTAAGCATTGTCCAAGCCAAAACAGCCAATAGAGCAGGAGCCTATTTCCTGTTTCTGTAGCTTGATGTAGTACTGGTACACCCCCTGGAAAGGACGCTACTCTGTCACAGAATATTATGAATATTATGCTGTTATTAATTACTAAGTTAGACAAATAATTAGATATTCAAGGATTGCTGCACTTTACTGTAAGTTCCTGTAAGAGCCAGAGTGCATAGATGTAGTCTCTCTCTGTCAACATATTACGTGTTTTGAATTTGATACAGTGCCTTGCGAAAGTATTCGGCCCCCTTGAACTTTGCGACCTTTTGCCACATTTCAGGCTTCAAACATAAAGATATAAAACTGTATTTTTTTGTGAAGAATCAACAACAAGTGGGACACAATCATGAAGTGGAACGACATTTATTGGATATTTCAAACTTTTTTAACAAATCAAAAACTGAAAAATTGGGCGTGCAAAATTATTCAGCCCCTTTACTTTCAGTGCAGCAAACTCTCTCCAGAAGTTCAGTGAGGATCTCTGAATGATCCAATGTTGACCTAAATGACTAATGATGATAAATACAATCCATCTGTGTGTAATCAAGTCTCCGTATAAATGCACCTGCACTGTGATAGTCTCAGAGGTCCGTTAAAAGTGCAGAGAGCATCATGAAGAACAAGGAACACACCAGGCAGGTCCGAGATACTGTTGTGAAGAAGTTTAAAGCCGGATTTGGATACAAAAAGATTTCCCAAGCTTTAAACATCCCAAGGAGCACTGTGCAAGCGATAATATTGAAATGGAAGGAGTATCAGACCACTGCAAATCTACCAAGACCTGGCCGTCCCTCTAAACTTTCAGCTCATACAAGGAGAAGATTGATCAGAGATGCAGCCAAGAGGCCCATGATCACTCTGGATGAACTGCAGAGATCTACAGCTGAGGTGGGAGACTCTGTCCATAGGACAACAATCAGTCGTATATTGCACAAATCTGGCCTTTATGGAAGAGTGGCAAGAAGAAAGCCATTTCTTAAAGATATCCATAAAAAGTGTTGTTTAAAGTTTGCCACAAGCCACCTGGGAGACACACCAAACATGTGGAAGAAGGTGCTCTGGTCAGATGAAACCAAAATTTAACTTTTTGGCAACAATGCAAAACGTTATGTTTGGTGTAAAAGCAACACAGCTCATCACCCTGAACACACCATCCCCACTGTCAAACATGGTGGTGGCAGCATCATGGTTTGGGCCTGCTTTTCTTCAGCAGGGACAGGGAAGATGGTTAAAATTTATGGGAAGATGGATGGAGCCAAATACAGGATCATTCTGGAAGAAAACCTGATGGAGTCTGCAAAAGACCTGAGACTGGGATGGAGATTTGTCTTCCAACAAGACAATGATCCAAAACATAAAGCAAAATCTACAATGGAATGGTTCAATAATAAACATATCCAGGTGTTAGAATGGCCAAGTCAAAGTCCAGACCTGAATCCAATCGAGAATCTGTGGAAAGAACTGAAAACTGCTGTTCACAAATGCTCTCCATCCAACCTCACTGAGCTCGAGCTGTTTTGCAAGGAGGAATGGGAAAAAATGTCAGTCTCTCGATGTGCAAAACTGATAGAGACATACCCCAAGCGACTTACAGCTGTAATCGCAGCAAAAGGTGGCGCTACAAAGTATTAACTTAAGGGGGCTGAATAATTTTGCACGCCCAATTTGTTAAAAAAGTTTGAAATATCCAATAAATGTTGTTCCACTTCATGATTGTGTCCCCCCATCTATTTTGTGTTGACTATTTCTCAATCTAGTAGGCTACTCTCACAGATACATTCTCTCTCTGGGTCTATCACAAATGGCACTCTATTCCCTCCATAATGCACAACCTTTCACCAGAGCCTACCCATTGGGAACACACTGTTTAAATCAACATGGTTTCCATGTCACTTGAATGAAATTTCGTGGGCCCTGGTCAAAGTAGGGCGCGCTAATAGCGTTTCAATCCGTGACGTCACTCGCTCTGAGACCTTGAAGTAGTTGTTCCCATTGCTCTGCAAGGGCCATGGCTTTTGTGGAGCGATGGGTAACGATGCTTCGAGGGTAGCTCTTGTCGATGTGTGCAGAGGGTCCCTGGTTCGAGCCCAGGTAGGGGCGGGGAGACAGACGGAAGCTAAACTGTTACATATAGGTAATAGAGTGCCATTTGGGACGCACCCTCCGAATGTGGGTGCGGATGTGAAAAATCACACCAGAGAAAAGCTAGGTTTTTAAAACACACACACAATTGCACCATCAATCAAGCTAGATAAGATAGGCGGGTGCTTAATGTTGGGAACTGGAGAGATGTGAGCAGTGCAAACAGCATGTGTGTGTGTGTGTTTGTGCAAGTGCATGTGCCTCTTTGTGTTTATTATGTCCTCTCCTATATTTGAGTATGTAAATATTAAAAACCAAACAGAACAGCGAAGTGGCCATCATAGCTACCTTAAACCAATCTTACTTCATATTCCCCAAGCTCCCGAGAAAAAACGAAAAACCATGCCACAACAGTGGCTGAACTGATTGGGTATGTCTTGCTTGTTTATTGCTGGTTAGAGAATGCATCTTCGAGAGCGCAAGAGGAATAATACACTCATTACATACAGTCTACAGCAATTCATCACTACAATCTAATTTTCTGTGCCTCGCTGCAAAGTACAAACATACTTTTTGTACATGGCAGCCTAAAAAAATGAAGACTAAATCTAGAAATGTCAGAATGATAAAAGCACAGCGGCCTTTTACATCTGCAAAACCTGCCTTCCCCAAAGTGTTTGTTTATATAATTTTAACATAGCTCAGAGTTTTGCTTCTGAGCACTCACTGACAGACTAACCAATGAGAGATCTGCCATTTTCAGGTCTTGCCATAGATTTTCAAGTAGATTTAAGTCCAAACTGTAACTCGCCCACTCAGGAACATTCACTGTCTTCTTGGTAAGACACTCCAGTGTAGATTTGGCCATGTGTTTTAGGGTATTGTCCTCCTGAAAGGTGAATTCATCTCCCAGCGTCTGGTAGAAAGCATACTGAACCAGGTTTTCCTGATTTGACTGTCAAATTCCTTTTCTTTTTTTATCCTGAGAAAAGGGTATACAAGGGTATTTGGGTTCAAGTATCCTTGGCAATGTCCTTACAAGTGATGGTCTTAAAATGGGGGCCAGAGCAATGTACTTTAATGACTTAACCTTTCACGGCTAGGGGTTCCGCTAGCAGAACGTTTCGACAACATCCAGTGAAAATGCAGAGCGCGAAATTCAAAATAAATTCAAAATATTTAACTTTCATACAATCACAAGTGCAGTACACCAAAATACAGCTTAACTTCTTGTTAATCTAGCCACCATGTCAGATTTCAAAAAGGCTTTACGGCAAAAGCCAGGACAGCACCCCATCAAACACATGACAATCATAATTCAACCCGCCAGGCGCAACACAAAACTCAGAAATTACGATATAATTCATGCCTTACCTTTTGAAGAGCTTCTTCTGTTGGCACTCCAATATGTTCTATAAATATCACAAATGGTCCTTTTGTTTGGTTAATTTCGTCGTTATCTCCAAAATGTCAATTTATTTGGCGCGTTTGATTCGGTTAAACACCGGTTCCAACTCGCCCGACATGACTACCATTTATCTAATAAGTTACCTGTAATCTTGGTCCAAACATTTCAAACAACTTTCGTAATCCAACTTTAGGTATTTTTAAACGTAAATAATCAATAAAATTTAAGACGGAATACACTGTGTTCAATTGCATCTAAAATGAAAGTGGAGCGAGCTTCAGGTCGCACGCCCCAATGATGATGATGATAACATTATTTCAACTTCGGCTAATAAATGTGTTTCTGAGCGAGATCCCGCCTTTCTTGGAAATCTGAAAGATTTAATAATGAACTAAACTCTAGTCTGTCGTGTAGTAGGCTCGATGGGTATAATCAAGGGTAAGTTTATTCAGCAAGCTTATCACTCCATCACAGCATACATCATCAGCACATGCATACTCTTCTTCTCCCTATCTGGAATCCTATTTGCATTGTACATCCGTTCTGTAGCAGAATAGGTCAATTAAAATACCTGTAGTGCAGCAGAACACGACATTGTACATCCGTTCCATATTCATCTCATAGAAATTTGCCAACTGATTCTCTATGCACCAACATGTCTTTCAAATCAAGATAGAGTAGCATCAATATACCTACAGCTGTGGAATCTGTAATGCAATAGAAAACATCTGTAGATAATAATTGATATAATCTCTGTCCTGACATTAAGTACAACATGCAATGGTTTGAGAAAGTATTCACCCCGCTTGGCACTTTTCCTATTTTGTTGCTTACAAGCTGGAATTAAAATAGACTTTGGGGGGGTTTGTATCATTTGATTTACACAACATGCCTATCACTTTGAAGATGCAAAATATTTTTTATTGTGAAACAAACAAGAAATAACACAAAAAAACAGAAAGCTTGAGCATGCAGAACTATTCACCCCCCAATGTCAATACTTTAGGGCCACCTTTTGCATTAATTACAGCTGCAAGTCTCTTGAGGTATGACTCTATAAGCTTGGCACATCTAGCCACTGGGATTTTTGCCCATTCTTCAAGGCAAAACTGCTCCAGCTCCTTCAAGTTGGATGGGTTCCGCTGGTGTTCAGCAATCTTTAAGTCATACCACAGATTCTCAATTGGATTGAGGTCTGGCCTTTGACTAGGCCATTCCAAGACATGTAAATGTCTTAAACCACTTGAGTGTTGCTTTAGCAGTATGCTTAGGGACATTGTCCTGCTGGAAGGTGAACCTCCGTCCCAGTCACAAATCTCCGGAAGACTGAAACAGGTTTCTCTCAAGAATTTCCCTGTATTTAGCACCATCCATCATTCCTTCAATTCTGACCAGTTTCCCAGTCCCTGCCGATGGAAAAACATCCCCACAGCATGATGCTGCCATGATGCTGCTGGTGTTCTCGGGTGATAAGAGGTGTTGGGTATGTGCCAGACATAGCGTTTTCCTTGATGGCCAAAAAGCTACATTTTAGTATCATCTGACCAGAGAACCTTCTTCCATATGTTTGGGGAGTCTCCCACATGCCTTTTGGCAAACACCAAATGTGTTTGCTTAATTTTTTCTTTAAGCAATAGCTTTTTTCTGGCCACTCTTCCGTAAAGCCCAGCTCTGTGGAGTGTACGGCTTAAAGTGGTTCCATGGACAGATACTCCAATCTCTGCTATGGAGCTTTGCAGCTCCTTCAGGGCTCTCTTTGGTCTCTTTGATGCCTCTCTGATTAATGCCCTCCTTGCCTGGTCTGTGAGTTTTGGTGGGCAGCCCTCTCTTGGCAGGTTTGTTGTGATGCTATTTTCTTTCAATTTTTTTATAATGGATTTAATGGTGCTCCGTGGGATGTTCAAAGTTTCAGATATTTTTTTATAACCCAACCCTGATCTGTACTTCTCCACAACTTTGTCTCTGACCTGTTTAGAGAGCTCCTTGGTTGCCATGGTGCCGCTTGCTTGGTGGTGCCGCTTGCTTGGTGGTGCCCCTTGCTTGGTGGTGCCGCTTGCTTGGTGGTGCCCCTTGCTTGGTGGTGCCGCTTGCTTGGTGGTGCCTCTTGCTTGGTGGTGCCCCTTGCTTGGTGGTGCCGCTTGCTTAATGGTGTTGCAGACTGGGGACTTTCAGAACAGGTGTGTATATATAGTGAGATTATGTGACAGATCATGTGACACTTAGATTGCACACAGGTGGACTTTATTTAACTAATTCTGTCACTTCTGAAGCACTAGATCTTATTTTGGGGCTTCATAGCAAAGGGGTTGAATACATATGTACACACCACTTTTCAGTTTTTTATTTTTTAGAATTTTTTGAAACGTTATTTTTTCCCTTTCACTACACCAATTTAGACTATTTTGTGTATGTCCATTACATGAAATAAAAATAAAAATACATTTAAATTACAGGTTGTAATCCAACAAAATAGGAAAAACCCTAAAGGGGATGAATACTTTTGCAAGACACTGTATTTGGTTTTCCCCACTCCCAGAGGAAGTAAGCTCAGCCTAGTTGCCTCCTCCATGCAGCCATCTGTGCTGCCTGAACCACAGGGCAGCTAGGCTAACACGCCAGGGCCTGGCGTTGCACAATACACTAGCCTGGCCAGGGGGAAGACATCATGGGTCAATTTGGCCAAGAAAACATTTACTCTGGGGCTCCTCCCACTGCACATCCTGATAACTCACAGGCAAGTTGCTCAGTGGGTTATCAGTATCACTATATAGCCCACAGTGATAAGCACACAGCCTAGCTCATAATGAGGCCAGCTCCACCACGAGGCCTCCAGGCCTCATCCAGCACCGTCAGGCCTCATACAGCACCACTAGGTCCCTCCAGCACCACCAGGCCTCTAGCACCACCAGGACTCCTCCAGCAGCACCAGGCCTACTCCAACAGGGTAGCTGCACTGGTCTGTGTCTGCCACGTCCAGCACCAGTAGGCCTCCAGCATCACCAGGGCTCCAGCACCACCATCAGGCCTCCTCCAGCACCACCAAGCCTCCTCCAGCACCACCAGGACTTGTCCAGCACCACCATGCCTCACCTCCTCAGGCTTCAAGGTGATAGGGGTATCAGGGTTAGGGTCAATTCCAATGCTTGATTTCAGTCATGAAGTGGAGAATTGATATGGAATTTAATTAGAATTTAAACAATCTTCAAGTTATGGAGTTGGAATTGAATTGGAATTATACAGTTTGGACATTTTGAATAGGAATTTAATTGTAATTGTAAAGACATTTCATCTTTGGAATTGAATTTAATTCAAATTCCATATTTTATATTTCCCAGTTAATGGAATTAATGCACATTGTATCAAACATTTACTGCAGGATTTGTTTTAAATCATTTCAACATGTGTTTCTATATTTCCAGTATAGCTTGCCTGTCTGAATCTGACCTGATCAATTGGAATTTGTGGAATTGTTGGGAATAATATTGAATTGATTTTCCTTACATTGGAATTTAGAGGAATTTAGTTATCTTTGCATTCAAATACTGATCTGGAATTCAATTGAATAACATTTAATTTACAGGGACAGAGAATTTCATTGGTGAAATTAACCCCAACCCTGAGGGGTAGGGAATCATAATGAAACTCTTACCAACACATCCACTCCAATCATGATATAGAATACAACATTATTGGAATTTGCATGTGAATCATATTTGAAATAAACCAATATACTTACAGTGCCTTGCGAAAGTATTCGGCCCCCTTGAACTTTGCGACCTTTTGCCACATTTCAGGCTTCAAACATAAAGATATAAAACTGTATTTTTTTGTGAAGAATCAACAACAAGTGGGACACAATCATGAAGTGGAACGACATATATTGGATATTTCAAACTTTTTTAACAAATCAAAAACTGAAAAATTGGGCGTGCAAAGGTCCGTTAAAAGCGCAGAGAGCATCATGAAGAACAAGGAACACACCAGGCAGGTCCGAGATACTGTTGTGAAGAAGTTTAAAGCCGGATTTGGATACAAAAAGATTTCCCAAGCTTTAAACATCCCAAGGAGCACTGTGCAAGCGATAATATTGAAATGGAAGGAGTATCAGACCACTGCAAATCTACCAAGACCTGGCCGTCCCTCTAAACTTTCAGCTCATACAAGGAGAAGACTGATCAGAGATGCAGCCAAGAGGCCCATGATCACTCTGGATGAACTGCAGAGATCTACAGCTGAGGTGGGAGACTCTGTCCATAGGACAACAATCAGTCGTATATTGCACAAATCTGGCCTTTATGGAAGAGTGGCAAGAAGAAAGCCATTTCTTAAAGATATCCATAAAAAGTGTTGTTTAAAGTTTGCCACAAGCCACCTAGGAGACACACCAAACATGTGGAAGAAGGTGCTCTGGTCAGATGAAACCAAAATTGAACTTTTTGGCAACAATGCAAAACGTTATGTTTGGCGTAAAAGCAACACAGCTGAACACACCATCCCCACTGTCAAACATGGTGGTGGCAGCATCATGGTTTGGGCCTGCTTTTCTTCAGCAGGGACAGGGAAGATGGTTTAAATTGATGGGAAGATGGATGGAGCCAAATACAGGACCATTCTGGAAGAAAACCTGATGGAGTCTGCAAAAGACCTGAGACTGGGATGGAGATTTGTCTTCCAACAAGACAATGATCCAAAACATAAAGCAAAATCTACAATGGAATGGTTCAAAAATAAACATATCCAGGTGTTAGAATGGCCAAGTCAATGTCCAGACCTGAATCCAATCGAGAATCTGTGGAAAGAACTGAAAACTTCTGTTCACAAATGCTCTCCATCCAACCTCACTGAGCTCGAGCTGTTTTGCAAGGAGGAATGGGAAAAAATTTCAGTCTCTCGATGTGCAAAACTGATAGAGACATACCCCAAGCGACTTACACCTGTAATCACAGCAAAAGGTGGCGCTACAAAGTATTAACTTAAGGGGGCTGAATAATTTTGCACGCCCAATTTTTCAGTTTTTGATTTGTTAAAAAAGTTTGAAATATCCAATAATGTCGTTCCACTTCATGATTGTGTCCCACTTGTTGTTGATTCTTCACAAAAAAATACAGTTTTATATCTTTATGTTTGAAACCTGAAATGTGGCAAAAGGTCGCAAAGTTCAAGGGGGCCGAATACTTTCGCAAGGCACTGTATACTGCACCTGTAACAACACAGCATACCAGGCTGCTGTACCAACACAGCATACCAGGCTGCTGTACCAACACAGCATACCAGGCTGCTGTACCAACACAGCATACCAGGCTGCTGTACCAACACAGCATACCAGGCTGCTGTACCAACACAGCATACCAGGCTGCTGTACCAACACAGCATACCAGGCTGCTGTACCAAAGATTCAAAATAGTATGTAATGAAATAAGATGATGAAATTGCAGAAGTGGATTTCATCATGATGAATATAAATATTTTATTTATTTATTTAGAAGACCTACTGGAAACAGAGACACCAGTTGCAGCAACAAAGCATTTGTATAAGGCTGACAGAATGGCAAGGGGAATCCATCTTGTGCTCTGGTCGTGTCAGGATGATAAAGACCATGAGCACTCAGGAGAGATTTGGTTGGAAGGAGACTTCCATTTGTGCTCTGACTCAACTCCAGCACAGAAATACAATACGTGACTATAACGGAACTCATATACGGTTGGGAAAGTCTCTGATTAACTTGGCAATATTTTGGATTGAATGCACAAAGATGCCTGCATTCTTTCTACCTCTGCACTGCGTAATTCCTTCTATTGTTATGATCAGAAATACAACCTATTATCAGTATGAGTTCAGTTTTAGGAAAGGGTGAGTTAACTCATAAATATATGTAGCCTCTGGAAAAAAAAAAGTGAATGAGTAGTTTGCTAATCTTAGAAAATATTAGCCCTTTCTGAGACTCACGTAGACAGCACATTTGATGATAAGGCAGTAGGAATACAAGGATATAACATCTATAGAAGAGACAGGAATGTCTACAGGGGAGGTGTTCAGAGCCATGTTCCTGTAAAGCTCAGAGAGGATCTTATGACAAATGAAGTAGACGTGTTGCAGGTTCACCTGCCTCATGTGAAGCCTCTTCTTTTAGGCTGCTGATATAGGTCACCAAGTGCAAACTGTCTGGAGAATATGTGTTTGATGTTAGACAAGGTCTCTGATGCTAAATGTGAAATGTGTTTTCTTGGTGACCCTGAACATCGACTGGTTATCATTTAGGTGTCCTCTCAAGAGGAAGCTTCTTACTTTGACTAATGCCTGTAGCATGACCCAGGCTATCATTCAACCAACCAGAGTGTCGACCAATAGTGGTTGATCTGTGACACGAGACTTTTATAAGAGATCCGGACTCTTTTGTTGAAGATGTAATGTTTTGTTTTATTTGGAGGATAATCCAGACGCAGCACTTGGAGTATTTGTAAAATTATTCTTGCCAATAGTTTTTTTTTTGGGACCATTTTCATTTTTCTTGTTGTAAAGGGCTACATGCACAAATCCATATAACTGAATAGTTAGCTCGCATCACAGAGCCAAAGAGTAACAATACATTTAGAATGTAAAGAGAGGGAAACATATGGGGAAAAAGAAGCAACTAGGGTTGCTAGTCAGTCTCTCAGCAAGGAGTTACACTCAGTGTCAGAATAGGTAATTAACAATAAACTGGCTTTAAATAGTAATACTAATCTAAAACCATAAGCATTGTATTTGGTTCAAAGCATCCTCTAAGACCTAAACCTCCACTGGAGTTGTACAGGGTGCGACCACTGAACAAGTTGAAGAAGCTGAACTCCTAGGAGTAACATTGGTGTGGTCAGTTATCATGGTGAAGTCATATTGACTTATATTGAGTTATTGTGAAGTTGGGGAGAGGTACGTCTGTTACAAAAAAAATATGTTTTGTGTTTTTGTACACAAAGATCAACTGTATTAGTTGTTCAGGCTCTGAACTTGCCCCGTCTTGATTACTGTCAGGTGCAGCATAGAAAGACCTAGCAAAGCTGCAGCTGGCTGAAAACAAAGCAACACGCCTGGCCCTTAACTACACACACAGAACTAACATCAACAACATGTATAATAGTCTTTCATGGTTGAGGGTTGAGGGGAAATGGACTACTTCTCTTCTAGTCTTTTTAAGAAACATTTGTAAATGCCTAATCTATTTGCACTCACTTCAAGCAGACATACATCACCTACCAAACCACACACGCCATCACCGTATCCAAACCAAAAACAGATTTCATGTGTCGCTCAGTTACAGTGCCTTCAGAAAGTATTCATACCCCTTGACTTATTCCACATTTTGTTACAACCTGAATTCTAAATGGAGTCATCGTTTTTTCACTCTCGACCATCTACACACAATACCGTATGATGACAACCTGAAAACGTGTTTTTGGAAATGTTTGCAAATGTATTGAAAAATGAAATACAGAAATATCTCATTTACATAACTATTCACACCCCTGACTCAATACTTAGTAGAAGCACCTTTGGCAGCGATTAGAGCTGTGAGAATTTCTGGGTAAGTGCTGCAAAATCTGGACCCTTACAAATCAGCTGGGCTAGACAATCTGGACCCTCTCTTTCTAAAATTATCCGCCGCAATTGTTGCAACCCCTATTACTAGCCTGTTCAACCTCTCGTTCGTATCGTCTGAGATCCCTAAAGATTGGAAAGCTGCGGCGGTCATCCCCCTCTTCAATGGGGAGACACTCTAGACCCAAACTGTTATAGACCTATATCTATCCTACCCTGCCTTTCTAAAGTCTTCGAAAGCCAAGTTAACAAACAGATCACCGACCATTTCGAATCCCACCGTACCTTCTCCGCTATGAAATCTGGTTTCCGAACTGGTCACCTCAGCTACGCTCAAGGTTCTAAACGATATCATAACCGCCATCAATAAAAGACAATACTGTGCAGCCGTATTCATTGACCTGGCCAAGGCTTTCGACTCTGTCAATCACTGCATTCTTATCGGCAGACTAAACAGCCATGGTTTCTCAAATGACTGCCTCGCCTGGTACACCAGCTACTTCTCAGACAGTGTTCAGTGTGTCAAATCGGAGGGCCTGTTGTCCGGGACCTCTGGCAGTCTCTATGGGGGTGCAACAAGTTTCAATTCTCGGGCCGACTCTTTTCTCTGTATACATCAATGATGTCGCTCTTGCTGCTGGTGATTCTCTGTTCCACCTCTACTCAGACGACACCATTCTGTATACATCTGGCCCTTCTTTGGACACTGTGTTAACACACCTCCAGACGAGCCTCTATGCTATACAACTCTCCTTCTGTGGCCTCCAACTGCTCATAAATGCAAGTAAAACTACGTAAATGCATACTCTCTCAGAACTACTCTGGACGGTTCTGACTTAGAATACGTGGACAACTACAAATACCTAGGTTTCTGGTTAGACTGTAAACTCTCCTTCAAGACTCACATTAAGCATCTCCAATCCAAAATTAAATCTAGAATCGGCTTCCTATTTCACAACAAAGCATCCTTCACTCATGCTGCCAAACATACCCTCGTAAAACTGACTATCCTACCAATCCTTGATTTCAGCGACGTCATTTACAAAATAGACTCCAATACTCTACTCAGCAAATTGGATGCAGTCTATCACAGTGCCATCCGTTTTGTCACCAAAACCCCATACATACCCACCACTGCGACCTGTATGCTCTCGTTGGCTGGCCCTCGCTTCATATTCGTCGCCAAATCCACTGGCTCCAGGTCATCTATAAGTCTTTGCTAGGTAAAGCCCTGCCTTATCTCAGCTCACTGGTCACCATAGCAGCACCCACCCGTAGCACGCGCTCCAGAATGTATATTTCACTGGTCACCAGTTCTCTGCTGCCAATGACTGGAACAAATTGCAAAAATCTGGAGACTCACATCTCCCTCACTAACTTTAAGCATCAGCTGTCAGAGCAGCTTACAGATCATTGCAGCTGTACATAGCACATCTGTAAATAGCCCACCCAACTACCTCATCCCCATATTGTTATTTTTTTTGTTGCTCCTTTACACCCCATCTATCACTCCAGTGTTAATGCTAAATTGTAATTATTTTGCTACTATGGCCTATTTATTGCCTTACCTCCCTAATCTTACTTTATTTGCACTCACTTTTCTATTGTGTTATTGACTGTACGTTTGTTTATTCCATGTGTAACTCTGTGTTTGTGTCACACTGCTTTGCTTTATCTTGACCAGGTCGCAGTTGTAAATAAGAACTTGTTCTCAACTGGCCTATCTGGTTAAATAAAGGTGAAATAAAAATAAATAAATAAATAAATCTAAGAAATGTCCAAACCTGGATTGTGCAAACATTACGCAGCTTTATTAAATAGTACCCACAAACAACAGTCTCAACGTCAACAGTTAAGAGGCGACTCCGGGATGCTGGCCTTCTAGGTAGTGTTCCTCTATCCAGTGTCTGTGTTCTTTTGCCCATCTTAATCTTTTATTTTAATTGGCCAGTCTGAGATATGGCTTTTTCCTTGCAACTCTGCCTAGAAGGCCAACATCCCAGAGTCGCCTCTTCACTGTTGACGTTGAGACTGGTGTTTTGAGGGTACTATTTAATGAAGCTGCCAGTTAAGGACTTCTGTTTCTCAAGACACTCTAATGTACTTGTCCTCATTCTCAGATGTGCACCGGGGCCTCCGATTCCGCTTTTTATTCTGGTTAGAGCCAGTTTGCTCTGTTCTGTGAAGGGAGTAGTACACAGCGTTGTACAAGATCTTCAATTTCTTGGCAATTTCTCGCATGGAATAGCCTTCATTTCTCTGAACAAGAGTAGACTGACTGAGTTTCAGAAGAAAGGCCTTTGTTTCTGGCCATTTTGAGCCTGTAATCGAACCCACAAATGCTGATGCTCCAGATACTGAACTAGTCTAAAAAAGGCCAGTTTCATTGCTTCTTTAATCAGAACAACAGTTTTCAGCTGTGCTAACATAATTGCAAAAGGGTTTTCTAATGATCAATTAGCCTTTTAAAATTATAAACTTGGATTAGCTAACACAACATGTCATTGGAACACAGGAGTGATGGTTGCCGATAATGGGCCTCTGTACGCCTATGTAGATATTCCATTACAAATCTGCCGCTTCCAGCTACAATAGTCATTTACAACATTAACAATGTCTACACTGTATTTCTGATCAATTTGATGTTATTTTAACGGATAAATAATTTACTTTTCTTTAAAAAACAAGGACATTTCTAAGTGACTCCAAACGTTTAAATGGTAGCGTATATATACAGAATTCCACATTTATGTTATGGTGTTCTGCGTGTAGGCCAGTGACACAAAATCTCAATTGAATCCATTTTAAATTCAGGCTGTAACACAACTAAATGTGGAAAAGCCTAGGTCTGTTATTTTCACTGTACGTGGGCAATTTCTCTATATGGGCCATTTGTGTAATTGAATGTATTGTGTTTAGGGATGTTATGACATGGTCATCTACAGTGCCTTCGGAAAGTATTCAGACCCCTTGACTTTTTCCACATTTTGTTACGTTACAGCCTTATTCTATAATGGATCAAATAAAACAAGGTCCTCAGTGATCTACACACAACACCCCATAATGACAAAACAAAAACTTTTTTTTAGCAAATGTATAAAAGAATTAAAACATAAGTATTCAGACCTTTTGCTATGAGACTCAAAATTAAGCTCATGTGCATCCTGTTGCCATTGACCATCCTTTAGATGTTTCTACAACTTGTTTGGAGTCCACCTGTGGTAAATTCAATTGATTGGACATGATTTGGAAAGGCACACACATGTCTAGATAAGGTCCCACAGTTCACAGTGCATGTCAGACCAAAAACCAAGCCATGAGATCAAAGGAATAGTCCGTAGAGCTCTGAGACAGGATTGTGTCGATGCAAAGGGTACCAAAACTGGGGAAGGGTACCAAAGTATTTCTGCAGCATTGAAGGTCCCCAAGAACACAGTGGCCTCCATCATTCTTAAATGGAAGAAGTTTGGAACCACCAAGCCTCTTCCTAGAGCTGGTTGCCCGGCCAAACTGAGCAATCAGGGGAGAAGGGCCTTGGCCAGGGAGGTGACCAAGAACCCGATGGTCACTCTGACAGAGCTCTAGAGTTCCTCTGTGGAGATGGGAGACTTTTATTTTCTCCAGAAGGACAACCATCTCTGCAGCACTACCAATCAGGTCTTTATGGTAGAGTGGCCAGACGGAAGACACTCCTCAGTAAAAGGCACATGACAGCCGGCTTGGAGTTTGTCAAAAGGTACCTAAAGACTCTCAGAACATGAGAAACAAGATTCTCTGATCTGATGAAACCAAGATTGAACTCTTTGGCCTAAATGCCAAGCATCACATCTTGAGGAAACCTGGCACAATCCCTACGGTGAAGCATGGTGGTGGCATACATCATGCTGTGGGGATGTTTTTCAGCGGCAGGGACTGGGAGACTAGTCAGGATTGAGGTAAAGATGAAAGGAGTAAAGTACAAAAAAATAGCTCCAAAGAGCTCAGGACTTCAGACAGGGGCGAAGGTTAACCTTCCAACAGGACAATGACCTAATGCACACAGCCAAGACAACGCAGGAGTTCCTTCGAGACAGGTCTCTGAATGTCCTTCAGTGGCCCAGCCAGAGCCCGGATATTAAGCCGATCAAACATCTCTGGAGAGACCTGAAAATAGCTGTGCAGTGACACTCTCCATCCAGCCTGACAGAGCTTGAGAGGATCTGCAGGGAACAATGGGAGAAACTCCCTAAATACAGGTGTGCCAAGGGTCTGAATGTAAATGTGATATTTCAGTTTTTTATTTGTAATACATTTGTAATACATTTGTAATACATTTGTAATACATTTGCGCAAAAATAAATGTTTTGGCTTTGTCATTATGGGCGGGGTATTGTGTGCAGATTGATGAGGGGGGAAAAAACGATTTAATCAATTATAGAATAAGGCTGTAAACGTAACAAAATGTGGAAAAAGTCTGAATGCTTTACGAAGGCACTGTATGTATGTTTTTGTTTCTGATGTATGGTATGGGCCACAGACATGCCAGATCAGGTCATGTTATCTGTGTAAACACATGTACATGACCACAAAGAGTGGGAAGCCACCAACATGAGGTCAGTCCTTACTGTTATCTAATTAGCTGTGGTTAAACAAATCTCCAAACCGCTTATAAAAAACATCAGCTATGCTATAGACGGCTAGATAAACGAAACAGAACTTGTTCATCAGTTAATTGACAAGAAAACCTTTCTAGGATGACACACTGCAAGAGTGGGGGACTTTTTCCATGTACGCAACTTGCTTTTTGAGTGAATCGAACAAACCCTCCAATACAGTTACAACATGTCGGCGAGACAAGGCTGTCCTTATTAGCTTGTTAGCGTTCACAGCCCATCACTAGTGCCATCCCGAACCGAGCATGAGAAGCTAGCTGGCAAGAGGAAATGTCAGTGAGTGAGAGTTGAGTAAAGTCTGGTGTACACTACACAATGTTAGCCCCGATTTGGCTGTCCCAGACAAGTTTTTGAGATCGGAACAAAATCCCTTTGTCGTTGCCTACTCGGGGCATGTGGCCGTCACCGACACTCGTTTAATGTGTGAGCGGGACTGAGACTCAATCTGAGGGCTACTGATTTTGTATGTGAGCAGTCCCAGATGTCCTGATATTTTAAAACATGTTTGATTTTGTCAAGTTTTGAGAACGGTGATCAGCAATAGCCAATAAGAGTTCTCCAGAGAAGGAGCGGGTGAGATGATGACGCTGTATCCCATCACCCAGAATGTCTACTCTCAAGCATGAGCGATGACTACCAGTACGCGTTTGTAAAGCCAAAGTGTCAAATCGTTACAGCTCTGAAGTTCACAAGCAATGTTATTCAATTCAAAATATTGGCAAGGAATTTCAACTCTGTATGGCAAGCATGAATGTCTGACTGAAAACTTTTTTGAGCCTGCATTCTATCTATTTTAATTTAACTAGGCAAGTCAGTTAAGAACAAATTCTTATTTACAATGACGGCCTACCACGACCAAACCCTAACGATGCTGGGCCAATTGTGCGCCACCCTATGGGACTCCCAATCATGGCCTGGATGTGATACAGCCTGGAATCGAACCAGGATCTGTAGTGACGCCTCTAGCACTGAGATGCAGTGCCTTAGACCGCTACACCACTCGGGAGTCCAAACATTCTCATCACATCATTGTTTTCGCAATACAGTGTGGTATCAATAATCCTCACGACCAAGTAAAGAATCTTGTGTGACTGTTCAGTGCCAGATCGTTAAGTATGCGCACCACTTCGTTGGCAAGACAAAAAAACAACATGAAAAACAGTCTCGGCGATATTAGGATTTTGAAAGTCGTGTAGGCATTAGCTGCCTCCTTAGTGGAGGTCTTCTACACAGTCAGACAGAGGTGTGTGTCCCAAATGGCAATCTATTTCCTAAGTAGTGCACTACTTTTGCTGCAGACTCTGGTCAAAATAGTGCACTATATAGACAATAGGATGCCAATTCAGACATAGGATGCCATTTCAGACACAGGATGCCACTTCAAAAACAGGATGTAATTTAAGACATAGGATGCCATTTCAGACATAGGATGCCACTTCAAAAGCAGGATGCCATTTCAGACATAGGATGCCATTTCAGACATAGGATGTAATTTCAGACATAGGATGCCATTTCAGACATAGGATGTAATTTCAGACATAGGATGCCATTTCAGAAACAGGATGTAATTTCAGACATAGGATGCCATTTCAGACATAGGATGCCATTTCAGACATAGGATGTCATTTCAGAAACAGGATGTAATTTCAGATAGGATGCCATTTCGGACATAGGATGCCATTTCAGACATAGGATGTAATTTCAGACATAGGATGCCATTTCAGACATAGGATGTAATTTAAGACATAGGATGCCATTTCAGAAACAGGATGTAATTTCAGACATAGGATGCCATTTCAGACATAGGATGCCATTTCAGACATAGGATGTAATTTCAGACAAAGGATGCCATTTCAGACATAGGATGTAATTTCAGACATAGGATGCCATTTCAGAAACACGATGTAATTTCAGACATAGGATGCCATTTCAGACATAGGATGCCATTTCAGACACAGGATGTAATTTCAGACATAGGATGCCATTTCAGAATATAGGATGCCATTTCAGTGTACTGCATGTATCTCTTCTACCTTGTCACTGAGGCGGGAGCAGATGTCCTGCTGGTGCTTGCGGTCTGTGTGGAGGGCCAGCTCCTCCCGATGGGTCTGCCTGGCCTCCTCAAGGGTCACCAGGGCTTTAAACATCAGGTCAGCCCGATCCCGCTGCCAACTCTGGGCCACCACATGCATCTGGGTCTGGGTGAAGCGCTGCCAGTCCCAGCGCCGCTCGTGGTCCATCTACAACAAGTCACCATGGAGATACAAATACAACCATAACATAACACAGAACAGGTTTCGCTGCAGTGTTTTCTATTCTAGGTTTCAAGAACCTTCATTTTACCAGTCAAATACCCTTGAGGTTAGAAACCTCTTTTGCCACGGGGACCTTTTTTGCCAGGCTTATGTAGCGATATTTCCTGATACAATAGTGCCGTTAGACGGGATGCACGAGTTTGGTCGTAGTGACATATAAGTAATACGTAGCATATAATATGCAACAACATATATAGCAGAGCATATGCTGTGGGCGACATAGCAACATGCAAACCTGTATTGATACATTAGATCAGACTGTCATGCTAAAGCAGCTACACAGATACTACAGAGTAACACCCGGGCCTTGATATTGGTTTAGATAAGTGGTGTTCAATGGACCTTTTCCTTTCCAGCGTTTTGCATACGGGGGGCGTATATAGCGATTCATCATTGTGGCAGCAATCACACAGAGGCAGCTTCACTTGGCTACCTTATTGGAACAGAGGGAATTCCATTCATCTATGGACTAATAGTGGCTAACTGACGGTGTGACGGCATTAGGCTGCTGACTGTTTTTATTGAACGTGAGCGAGCTGACAGATCTGCCAATGGGACATACGCCGCTGTGCCAGAGGCAGCCTGAGCACAGCTTGTTTATTAACGCATAACTTTACAACTTGAAGAAGATCCATCATCCTTTTCCCTTCTCTGTCTCTTCTCTCTCTCTCTGTTTATTTCTCCGTCCCTCTTTGGGGAATTTGTGTGTGTGTGTGTGTGTATGTGTGTGTGTGTGTGTGCACGCCTATGCGTTCATGTGTGTGCATGTACGTGTGTCTGTGTGTGTGTGTGTGTGTGTGTATGCGCTCACATTCTGTAAGGATTCTTAAAGCTGTACATCAGTATTAATTCAGCTGCTGACTGACAAACCCCTGCAGAGCCTCAGTTATAAGTGTGAGGGCAGAGCGGCCATACAACGATGAAAAAATAGAGACAGATCCCCCAAGCCACTAGAAAACCTACATTTAATCCATAAATACCAAGGAACATCATTGGGTAGCTCCATTGAATGGCAATAGCAGACAATTGACCTCTGACCGTGGCCACTGGAAACGGAAACATTCACCAGCTATGTCCACTAGGGGTCATAGTGCAGTCTGTTAAACCTCAGCATCCACGGCACTGATAATCCTCATGATTCTAGGTTTGAAATCACCTACCGCATTTGCATATCAAGTGTCTCGGCGTGTCCATTGGTGAGGACAGGGACAGTGACCTGAACGTGCAACTTGAATAGAGGTCAGGGTAGAAGTGATTGTTAGAATTGATCATAAGTGCACTGTCCAAGTGTCCAGATAGTCACTCACTCAGAAAAGGTGCAGATCAAGGTCGAGGGTCAAAGGTCTTTGATAGACCAAACATTAGCCAATCACAATCACACAACACGCCATCCTCCGTTTCAAGTGAAAAATTTCTTAGGGCTGAAAAAACTGTCAAAAAGATTGCCGAAAGAGCCCTTTGTCTCAATGTTTCAATTCATGTAGCTGTGCTTTTAAAACAACTAAGATGAATCAAAAGGCTACGTAATCAAAGCAGCAGGATGGCCCTTTTTATTTTACAGCTCTGCACTCCTTTCTTCCTGTTTCCTTTCTGAAGTAGGCCTGAAAGAGGTGGCAAACTGTTCGCCACATACAGCGCAGGTAAAGTGTGCTACAGAGGATACAAAAGAGATTTTAACATCAAAGCTTTGACTGGGCCGCTGTGGACAGAACATCCACGTTGACCGTTCCATTTGTCTCCAACTGCTCTGCCCTGCTATGATCAAACAATACTCCCTTATCTCTCATCACATTTGCATGAATCGCAAGGTGATGGACAATAGCTTACAATCATCCAAAATGAATCTCCAGAAAATGATTGCATGCAGATGGAATGGGAGAGTAGTTGAACGGAGCTCTATTAACCATGGTACAACGACTGTCTTCCGCTCTGACATTTTTTGGTTGTTGCTAACTAGCTCAACTAGATTTTCAACTGGCTCAATAGTGAGTAGTAGCGGTCATGACTTCTCTGATCCTCATGTCCACAATAGGCCAATTTACAATGGCTGCATACAGTATGTCTGTGGATGAGCTCAGGGAATGATGTTTTCCAACAACATACAGACAAAGGGCAAATGTGCCAACAACACACAGCTGGAATGCAGTAAAAAATGTATGTGATTCAATTGTATGTCTAATGGAGCAAAACGAGTATGAGGAACACACTGTTCTAGCACTCCCTGTCTTTATACATTATGAGAATAAAGCTGCAGTGCCTTGAGAAAGTATTCACACCCCTTGACCATTTTCCACATTTTGTTGTATAGCAGCCTGAATTCAAATGTAATCAATTGGGATTTTGTGTCATTGTCTTTAGTGGCCTACACACGATGCCCCATAATGTCAAAGTGGACTTTTTACAATTGATAGTGTTTAACATAAAAAGAAAAGACCTTGTCTCTGTAGGTTATAAAAACAAAGAGAGTCGCACACTCTATGTATAAACTCCCAGTCATTTATTGAGTAAACCACCAACGTCTCTGTTACGGTGAGTGAATGAGGACCCAAAAGCGAACTAACTTAAACAGAGCTTCTTTAATAACCAAACATAGGTAGGCTCAGATAGACCGGCAGATTCCGACAGGACAGGACAAGGTTACAGCAAACATGACGATAGTCTGGCTCAGGCATGAAACACAACAAACAAGAATCCGACAAGGACAGGAACAAAAACAGAGAGAGATATAGGGGACTAATCAGAGGGAAAAGGGGAACAGGTGGGAGAAGGGGTGACGAGGTAGTCAAGAGGAGACAAGGAACAGCTGGGGGAAAAGCGGGGGAGAAAAGGTAACCTAATACGACCAGCAGAGGGAGACAGGGTGAAAGGAAAGGACAGAAAGACACAACATGACAATACATGACAGTCTCGGCATCACTGTGCCTTCTTCAGGGTAATGTCATGAATGCTTGAACCAGGTTACGTAGGCATTTTTGTTTGTTTGTTATAGCTTACAGTTTATTCATAATTACCTCTAGCACCTCTACACTAAATAATTTTCTCTGGTTGTGCGTCAACTCATGCTTTTTATTACCTCATCTCTGTACCCCACACATACAATTATCTGTAAGGTCCTGCAGTCGAGCAGGGAATTTCAAACACAGACTCAACCCCAAAGACCAGGGAGGTTTTCCAATGCCTCACAAAGAAGGGCACATATTGGTAGATTTAAAAAAAATCTTTAAACATACATTGAATATCCCTTCGAGCATGGTGAAGTTATTAATTACACTTTGGATGGTGTATCAATACGCCCAGTCACGATAAAGGTACAGGCGTCCTTCCTAACTCAGATGCCGAAGAGGAAGGAAACCGCTCAGGGTTTTCACTATGAGGCTAATGGGGACTTTAAAACAGTTACAGAGTTGAATGGCTGTGATTAGGAGAAAACTGAGGATGGATTGACAACATTGTAGTTACTCCACAATACTAACCTAAATGACAGAGTGAAAAGAAGGAAGCCTGTACAAAATCAAAATATTACAAAACATGCATCCTGTGTGCAAACTTTATGTCCTGAATAGAGCATCATGTTTGGGGCAAATCCAACACAACACCTCACTGAGTACCACTTCATATTTTCAAGAACTGTGCTGGCTGCATAATGTTATATGTATGCCTGTCATCAACAAGGACTGGGGAGTTTTTTTTTAGGATAAAAATAAATGGAATAGAGCTAAGCACAGGCAAAATCCTAGAGGAAAACCTGGTTCAGTCTGCTTTCCACCAGACACTGGGAGATAAATTCACCTTTCAGCAGGAGAATAACCTAAAACACAAGGCCAAATATACACTGGAGTTGCTTACCAAGACAACATTGAATGTTCCTGAGGGGCCTAGTTACAGTTTTAACTTAAATCAGCTTGAAAATCTATGGAAAGACTTGAAAATGGCTGTCTAGCAATGATCAACAACCAACTTGACAAGTGATTGAAGAATTTAAAAAAATGAATGAGCAAATATTGTATAATCCAGTTATGCAAAGCTCTTAGAGACTTACTCAGAAAGACTAACAGGTGTAGTCACTGCCAAAGGTGATTCTAACATGTATTAACTCAGGGGTGTGAATACTTACTGTATGTAAATGAGATACTTCTTCTTCTTCTTTTTTTTTTACATTTCCAACAATTTCTAAAAAAAACTGTTTTCACTTTGTGATTATGGTTTATTGTGACTAGATGGGTGAGAAAAACAATCTATTTCATCTATTTTGAATTCAGGCTGTAATACAACAAAATGTGGACTAAGTCAAGGGGTATGAATACTATATAAATACTTTTTTTCAAGGTAGAAGTGATTGTTATAATTGATCAAAAGTGCACTGTCCATGTGTCCAGAGTCAGTCGATCTTTCAGAAGAAAGTGCAGAACAAGGTCAAAGGTCAAACAAAGACCAACCATTAGCCAATCACATTCATAACACCATGCTCCCTTTCAAGTGAAACATTTCTTAAGAGACGAAAAACTGTAAAACTGCAATTATTTCACAAAAGAGACAATTATAGAAAGAACAGAGCCCTTTGTCTCAATGGTTCAATTCATGTAGCTGTGCTTTTAAAACAACTAAGATGAATCAAAAGGCTACGTAATCAAAGCAGCAGGATGGCCCTTTTTATTTTACAGCTCTGCACTCCTTTCTTCCTGTTTCCTTTCTGAAGTAGGCCTGAAAGAGGTGGCAAACTGTTCGCCACATACAGCGCAGGTAAAGTGTGCTACAGAGGATACACAACAGATTTTAATATCAAAGCTTTGACTGGGCCGCTGTGGACAGAACATCCACGTTGACCGTTCCATTTGTCTCCAACTGCTCTGCCCTGCTATGATCAAACAATACTCCCTTATCTCTCATCACATTTGCATGAATCGCAAGGTGATGGACAATAGCTTACAATCATCCAAAATAAATCTCCAGAAAATGATTGCATGCAGATGGAATGGGAGAGTAGTTGAACGGAGCTCTATTAACCCTGGTACAACGACTGTCTTCCGCTCTGATATTTTTTTGTTTAATTAGCTCAACTAGATTTTCAACTGGCTCAATAGTGAGTAGTATCGGTCATGACTTCTCTAATCCTCATGTTCACAATAGGCCAATTGACAATGGCCACATACACTGAGTGCACAAAACACTCTTCCCATGACATAGACTGACAAGGTGAATCCAGGTGAAAGCTATGATCCATTAGTTATGTCACTTGTTAAATCCTCTTCAATCAGTGTAGATGAAGGGGAGGAGACAGGTTGGTTAAATAAGGATTGTTAAGCCTTGAGACATGGATTGAGCTGAAATTAAAGATCCCAGAAATGTTCCATACACACAAAAAACATACAACATCAAAAATGTTGTGCACAAATTTGTTTACATCCCTGTTAGTGATAATTTCTCCATTGCCATGATAATCCATCCACCTAACAGGTGAGGCATATCAAGAAGCTGATTAAACAGCATGATCATTACACAGGTGAACCTTGTGCACTTTTGTCACACAACCCAATGCCACAGATGTCTCAAGTTTTGAGGGAGCGTGCAATTGGCATGCTGACCGCAGGAATGTTCACCAGAGCTGTTGCCAGAGAAATTAATGTTAATTTCTCAACCATAAGCCACCTCCAGAGCGGTTTGCTGATGTCAATGTTGTGAACAGAGTGCCCCAAGGTGGCGGTGGGGTTAAGGTATGGGCAGGAATAAGCTATGGACAACGAACCCAATTGCATTTTATCAATGGCAAGTTGAATGCACAGAGAGACCATGACGAGATCCTGAGGCCCATTGTCATGCCATTCATCCGTGGCCATCCCCTCATGTTTCAGCATGATAATGCACGGCCCCATGTCGCAAGGATCTGTACACAATTCCTGTCCCAGTTCTCCCATGGCCTGCATACTCACCAGACATGTCACACATTGAGCATGTTTGGGATGCTCTGGATCAACGTGTACGACAGCGTGTTCCAGTTTCCCGCCAATATCCAGCAACTTCGCACAGCCAGTTGGAAAACATTCCACAGGCAACAATCAACAGCCTGATCAACTCTATGTGAAGGAGATGTGTTGCGCTGCATGATACAAATGGTGGTCACACCAGATACTGAATGGTTTTCTAATCCACGCACCTACTTTGTTTTAAGGTATATCTGTATTCCCAGTAATGTGAAATCCATAGATTAATGGCCTAATTCATTTATTTCAATTGACTGATTTCCTTATATGAATTGGAACTCAGTCAAATCTTTGAAAATGTTGTATGTTGGGTTTATATTTTTGTTCAGCATATGTTTTCCAACAGCATAAACATACAGGACAAATGTGCCAAATACATGCAACTGCGATGCAGTAAAACATTTCCGTGCTTCACTTTGTGTCTAATAGAGCAGACAGAGTATGAGGAAAACACTGTTCCATCATTCACTGTGTTTCGATATTACGAGAATAAAACTAAGTTTGTACTACTCACATTTTGCGTGTATTACGAGAATAAAAGTATGCTGAAATAACTGATCGTTGGGAAAATGTTTCACCCCTGGACATCCTTCTTCATCAGTTTGAGGTCAACGAGAGTTCGGCAATGCCAAACATTACTTGAGGCAAGAAGCCTGCTTTTTTTCCCGAACAAACTCCACAATAATGAGTTAGGCCATTTTGCTCAAGGGACTGATTACCAATAAGAATTGAGCCAACGTAATTATGACTAATAGCTGTATTAGGTGCCGTCTGCACACCATTGACTCTGGCTCTGTTTTGTCGGGCCGGAAGAGGAGAAAGGGAGAGCGCAGGAGGAAATGGCTAGATCTATCTCATCACAGCCACTTGAGGCTGAATGTGGCCCTAGGTGTAGCACCCAAATGGAACAGATCTGAGAACAGGTCTGGGAAAGGAGAGAGAGGGGGGAGAGGGAGGGGACGAGGTCCTTGGCGGTTGTCATAGTGACGGGGGAGCGGAGGCAGTGGTGTGAGTGGAGGGCTGAGGTGTGTCCACAGACGGTGGCACGGCACATCCTACAGCCTGCCAAGCACATCATTTACTAGACAAGCACCACGCTGACCAGGGAGATGAAGAGGAGAGACAGAGAGTCTCAGAGCTCTGGGAGAGGATGTGTGTCGAGAGGCAGAGAGAGGCAGGTATTCAGTCGATTGCAGATAGTGGATTTTGATTGCATTTGATTTGAGTGCATTTGATTTGAGTGCATTTGATTTGAGTGCATTTGATTTGATTGCATTTGATTTGATTGCATTTGATTTGATTGCATTTGATTGTATACCAACCAGAGTCACCTTATGGCTGGGTGAGTTTTTTTCTCAATCTGTGCTGTGTGCATTGGACGTGCCCTTGGTATGTGTGTATGTAAAGGGGTGTGATGACAAATCACTTTGCTGGGCTGTGTCCCAAGTGGTACACGCTTAGAAAAAAGGTGCTATCTAGAACCAAAAAGCGCTCTTTGGCTGTCCCCAGAGGAGAACTCTTTGAAAAACCTCTTTTGGTTCCAGGTAGAACCCGTTTGGGTTCCACGTAGAACCCTTTCCATAGATGGTTCTACAGTACTTGGAACCCAAATGTGTTTTACTTGGAACCAAAAAGGGTTCTCCCATGGGGAGAGTGTACCCTATTCCCTTTATAGTGCACTAAAATGTACATAAAGGTTATACTTTTGACCAGGGCCCAAAGGGTGCCATTTGGGACGCATACATAGTAAATCCAGAGCTGTTACTGTTGTTTACTGACCAGCTCCTGTCTGGATCTGTGGGGAAACAGTCTTTGCAGCAAGTCCATGTAAAGGGCTCTGTGGTTGTGCAGATCAGGAGGGTACTGGCTCACAGTCATCTGGAAGCGGAGATGGTCATCTGCCGACCAGCCACAGAACCTGGAACAAAGAGAAACATGTGTGGATCACCTGCTGCAAACACAACAAAGCACACGCTGAGAATTGTTGTACAGTGACACCCACACAACGTCTCATTCCTGTCAACATTCAATTTTCACCAAAGAACGTCTGCATGATAAAGATCTGGGGCTTTCTTTTGTGTGTGCGCGTGCGTGCGTGTGTCTGTCTGTCTGTCTGCCTGTCTGTGTGTAGCTGTGTTTAGCATCAATGGAAATGAATATTAGTATGAGTAGATTAGTAGAATGCATTGATGTAATCAACCCCCTGGTGTGTTAAGCATAAATCATAGTCCCCAGACGCTGAGATGCGACAGTCTGGCTTCCCATTGTGATACAGGTACTCTGAGACCACCATCCACGGGGGACGCACATCCCGAACGAGCACCTCCCCACAATTCCCAACCGTCGCGTCTCCCAGTATGTGTCCTCTATTCATTTGAATATGTTGACAGCTGGAGAAATTGCTTGAGCTGCGCCGAGAATTCGGAAAAAAAGTACGAACTTAAACGGTCCAACATTCTAGAACATTGCTGTGCGTACAAGTTTGGTAGACTGACAGAACCTTAAGACTACCTGTTTTTAACAGCCAGCCTCCCTAGGGAGGGTAAACTTGTTTTATGTGTATAAGGTCTATGGTACCAAGCTGTCTCTTTCATCTCTTTGTTCCACATCCACACTGTGCTCTATCATTATGTCACACGGCAGGATCTCTCTGCATCAACACCGGCGCTTTGCTTTGATTCGTTTGGATCAATTCAAAATGGCGGGCTATCAAACAACCCCTGCTTCAGCTCAGCAGGATCTACCCGCTGGACACAGACGTTCAATGTCTAGATTGAGTTGTCAGCTAACGTGAATTCAACGCGAAATCAAACATTTTTTAAACCCTTGTCATTGGATTTAGGTTAGAAGGTGAAAAAAAAAGATTGTTGACATTCCTTGACGTTGATGTCTTTTTTTCGTTGCAAATCCAATCAGTTTCCCACGTTGATTAAAAGTCATTTTACGTTCACTTTTTTTTTTTTTTTTATGAAGTGGAAACAATGTTGATTCAACCAGTTTGTGCCCAGTGGATTCAACCTTCAGGGTGAGACTACTATAGTTGTGATCAGCGCAGTTCTTTACCTATCCAGGCCTTGTAGGCGATCCTGTACACTCTGCAACCTGGACTGGTACTTCTCAGACAAGGATTGGAACTCCTTGATCAAGGAGGCTGTCAGTCCAGGGTAGGGGCAGTCTATATTCAAAACCTCCTCTGGAACCTGGTCTACCGGCACCAGACAGTCTGCAGTTTTGGTAGAACTCTCCTGCAAAGGACAATTCGGTTATGTCTTTTGAAATGACATTGTGAAACATTAAGGCTGGATTTGTTGGCAGCACAATCTAACGGTGTGGCAAGAGATAGGGTTGAAACATGTTTGAAATCCCCCCCCGGAAATCCCGGTTGGAAGATCCCGAGGAATCCTAATCTCTGGAAAAACCTGTGAATTTGTGGAAAGTTATCAGAATTAGGCAACCCTAATGGTGTGAGACCTAGGTACCTCCACTCCCAGGGACAGGATGTCTTCCTCTATGGCCAGATACTCTGTGTGAAGTTTTCTGTTGATGGCATCCTGCTGGTCCTTCACAAAGTTGACCTGTGCGCGTGTTGAGAAGATCTTTAGATTCACACGGACGGTGACCTCACAGACACAATTTTTTGACACAAACACACTCTTGTTTCAAGGAATTGTTACTTCGTTTCTCTCGTCTCCCCTACATCTGAGAAATATCAGTCTGCCCTCCTCTGATGTCCATCATGGTATAGGGGCTCTGTATCTGATAAAGTGTTGGTGAGAGGAAGTGGAAACGGATGTCTCTGTTAAAGTACACGACCCACAGAAATGTCAAATCTCTATTTTCCAGTGTTGTTTTGCTTTATCTTCAACTTGGTGGACAAATAACAGTGCAGTAATCAGAGCAATTCACTGAAGCCAAATGAACTCTAATTATACCCTCTTTCCATTTCTAACAGGTTTGATTTTTGATGCCACTCAGAGAGAGGAAAGCAGTCTATTGTGCAACAGTACATACTAGATCGCAAAGAAAAGCATTAGATTCTCCTTCCTCCTGCACATGTTCTCATTCAAAACGTACAGGAAGTGCGAGGAAAGGAAGGCCATTCAATGTAACTACCAAGGTAATCATGTTCAAATATATCATCCGCCAGCATCATTTGGGTTCAGGGTAATGTATTAGAGGTGGACAAATGCATGCTTACACCCAATGGAGAAAAACTATTACAAAGGTGACTCACAAACTCCGGATTTCATCTCCACAAGAAACTCTTGATTGTGTTCGTTAAACCTTTATGAATGGCTCTCGCTTGAGTGATGACATTATTCATCGAACGGGGTATGCACTGTTCCAAAACATCACACGTCACACGTCATTGTTCTCAGTGGAAAGAACAAGACTTCAACAAGTGTAGAATCACTTGGAGCCGTAGCTGAGAGCTTCAGTTCAGTGCCCATCAGTAGAGTAGTGCTGAGTTGAGTTATTATCGTTTACCTTCTAACAAGCAGATGGTTTTAAGCGTGGCTGGTCAATGGGTGAAAGGAGAATGGGAGAGGAGAGGAGAGAGAGAGAGAGAGAAGAGAAAGAGAGAAAAGACAGGGTGAGAAATAGAGAGAAAGAAAAGAGAGCGAGAGAATGCGAGAGAAAGAGGAGAGAGAGAGAGAGAGAGAGAGAGAGAAGAGAGAAAGAGAGAAAGAGAAGAGAAACAGAGAAAGAGAAGAGAGAGCAAGAAAGAGAGAGAGAGAGAGAGAGAGAGAGAGAGAGAGAAGCTCAATTGTGGTGAGGCTCTCAGGTGGGCAGGACTGTGTGGGGAAGACAGCAGGGTCTGGATGAAAGAGAAAAGGAATGGGGAATGAAGATCCGCCAGAGACAGGGGCAGGGAGGCAGGCAGACAAAATGGCTGGCAGTGTCTTCCTCATCCCCCAATATGGACCGGTTTTAAAGACACCCCTCCTGCCTGCTCTTAATCCCACCATTCTCTCCCGGAGCATAAAAAAGCCTCCAGGAGTCAAAAGGAGAATTCAGTCAATAGCGGTGACATACGTAGCATGGATTTTGAACAAACACCAGATTCATGAGGAATGAATGCTGCACTGTGGGTAACCTGAGGACTTTTGTGCGAAAGGAACAGGACTTTGATTTATTTCAAGTCTCTGTAGGATCTGCAGAGCATTCACACTCTCTGCTACCTGCAGAGAGTGTGAATGCCTTAAGATTCCTTGCGTTACATTGTGTGGATAAAAAAAACAGAGATGGATATTAGTAAGTTCCTCTGCAGCTTTCTGAAGCAGTGGGCACAGATTGCCTCAGCTCCTCTCTCAGGTCATATCCCAAATGGTACCCTATCCCTCATTTAGTTCACTTCTTTTGACCAGAGCCCTGGTCAAAAGTAGTGCCCGGGCATAGGAAATAGGGTGCCATTTTGGGCAGCGACCATGTTGTTACGTACCTGGTGCAGTACCTTCTCCCAGTCTGCCGGCTGAGGAGGCTGGTGCTGCTGCTGGTGTTGGACTTCAGTCAGTCTGTACTGCAAGTCTTCCCTCAGCTGCCAGATGGGCTCCACCGTGGCACACCTGAACGCATCCAGCTCACTCTCCAGAAGCAGTTCTAATGACACACACACACACACACCCGTAAGCATGGTACTGTCTCACTCTATAGGGACTGGAACAGTATCTACGCACTCAGGACTGAGAGAGGTTCTGTACCGGGGTCCAGCAGCTCAGAGAGTACTTCCTTGTCTGTTGTACTGCCCAGACCATTCAGTCCCAGAAACCCTTGCAGCTCAGCTTCAGCCTTTTCCCTGCATCATGAAAAGAGAGCAAAGGGAATTCCATTAGGCATAGTGATACTGTACCAGCACTACAGGACACATCCCAAATGGCACCCTATTCCCTATAAAGTAGACTACTTTTGACCAGGGCCCACAGAGAATAGGGTGCCACTTGGGATGCATCAACACAGTGTGTGGCGCATGCTCATACATTAGTCCCAGCTAAAATCGAATGGGATTGTAACTACGGAAACAAACCTTTTCTCTCCTCTCTTACATAATCAGCACACTAATGAATTCAATGGATATGTGCTGGCGCTGTGGTGCAGCCTGTCTATCTGTGTATCTGTCTTCATTACAGGAACCCACGCTTGTGTACACCATTAACCTTGGATCTCTCCGACACAGTCATTACCCCGAGAAGCGGCAGCATGCGCCCAGGAGCTAGCGCTGCCCTTCTCACTTCACAACGCATGACACCAGCGGGCCGCGGCAGCCCAATTCTTCTGCTTCCTCTGCCTCATCATCACACTAGGGAAAGTATCTGTTGCAATGCCACAGCAGCTAGCACCTTCCACTGAGACCCCCTCCCTCACTAGTTCTTGCTCCCTTTCTTCCCTTCTTTCTTGCTTTGTTTATGGAAAGCCATTTTGAATCTCCCATTTTATAGGGGCTTATTTTTGTTTATTTTATCTTGGAGAGGTGCTGGCCAGACCTGTTGGCCGAGTAGGGTGGGTAAAGACTACAGTACAGTATTTGGTGTAGTGGTTCATGGTAATGGACGTGATGGGCAGAGTGCGATGCGCCCAGGGGGTCTTAAACCCCCTGAATGAGACATGAGCTCCCCTCCCCCCAAATGAAACAAAGTCAAACTTTTGGGGGGGGGGGGGGGGGTCTGTAAATAATGCTAATTTAACCATTCACCACTTTGTTTAAAATGCAATTTGTATTGCTGCAATGGTAAATATTAAAATAAAAGCTTATTCCAAATGAAACAAACACCCCCCACCTCTGTTTCATGGTTTAAACCATTTTTCCCATGTTGCTGCACTTTTCATCCTGGTACAGTCCCGTATCTCAGCCCCTTTTCAGGTGTCTCAACTTTTCTTTCTAGAAAAAAAGGTCCTTTTGTCAGCAAGACACACAAGACAATTAATTCAGGCTACAGACCCAGTGACCATCGAATGTCATTACACTTTTGGGTGTTTTGTCTTCATTAAATGGTGCGTTTTGGATGCTGAAATTATTTTGGAGTGGGCAAACATGCGCATGAAGCCTACTTTTTGAAGTGATTTGTTTGACAATAAGATTAAAACATCATTACTGGTTGTGTTCATGCCAAATTGACAGGTAATATTTTTACTGTTAAATGACGTCTTTACTAAAAAATTAGGAGGTCCTGTGAAGAAAGGGGCGGCAGGGTAGCCTAGTGGTTGGAGCGTTGGACTAGTAACCGGAAGGTTGCAAGTTCAAACCCCCAGCTGGCAAGGTACAAATCTGTCGTTCTGCTCCTGAACAGGTAGTTAACCCACTGTTCCTAGGCCGTCATTGAAAATAAGAATTTGTTCTTAACTGTCTTGCCTAGTTAAATAAAGGTAAAATAAAATTTTAAGAAAGAGAGATGCCATGGTATAATTCACACTCTGGTGATGGGTATGCTGGGAGGGGTTTCTTACCCTGCATTGGCTAGTTTGATGTTCTCTCTGCTCCACACCTGTCTGTGCTGCCTCAGTAGGGAACTCTCTTTGGTCTCCTTGGCTGTGCGGAGAGTCCTCTTCACCTGAAAAACAGATCTTATATCAGCCTATGGTTAACTGTGGAACACTGTGATATTTACCAATAATCCCTCACAAGTTTACGATAACATGACATCATTATTATCATATAATCACTGATATCATTGTGGCCAGTCATGACCGAAGCAAAGACCGCAATCATGGTAGATTATGATAGCGTCCCAAAAGGCACCCTATTGCCTGTGAAGTGCACTTTATTCTGTATTCACTTTATATTCTTTTTTTAGCAGGACCTATGGGTAAAATGAGTAGGCGTCTAGTCAAAAGTACTGCATTATGTAGGGAATAGGGTGTCATTTGGGACCTAGACTACCTAGACTATGAGTAATACATGTGGTATAAAACATGACCAAAAAGGAGTGTCCTCCTTAGTGCTCTATGTTCCTAGCTGAACAACACAGAATGAGAGATTGATACATTTTTTCCTTTTCACGCATTATGGCAAAATGGTATTTTTAGTTCAGTCCGTGTGTGTGTGTGGTTTTGTCCTTGAAATATTTACTTTGAAAGCTTCATAATCTGCTGCAATTCATGCGAAACGTTATCACTGTTGAATGCTTGAAAGGAAAATACATTGGCAAATTTAAATATTCCGGTGGAACATGCATAACATGTATAGAACAAAAATATAAACACAACTCGCAACAATTTCAACGATTTTAATGAGTTACAGTTCATATAAGAAAATCAGTCAATTGAAATAAATTCATTAGGCCCTAATCTATAGATTTCACATGACTGGGCAGAGGCCCACCTACTTGGGAGCCAGGCCCACCCACTGGGGAGCCAGGCCCAGCCAATCAGAAATCGTTTTTTTCCCACGAAAGGGCTTTATTACAGACAGAAATACACCTCAGTTTCATCAGCTGTCCAGCTGGCTGGTCTCAGACAATCCCGCAGGTGAAGCAGCCGGATGTGGAAATCCTGGGCTGGCGTGGTTGCACGTGGTCTGTGGTTCTGAGGCCAGTTCAACATACTGCCAAATTCTCTAAAACAACGTTGGAGGCGGCATATGGTAGAGAAATTAACATTAAATTCTCTGGCAACAGCTCTGGTGGACATTCCTGCAGTCAGCATGCCAATTGCACGCTCCCTCAAAACTTGAGACATTTGTGGCATTGTGTTGTGTGACAAAACTGCATTTTAGAGTGACCTTTTATTGTCCCCAGCACAAGGCTCACCTTTGTAATGATCATGCTGTTTATTCAGCTGCTTGATATGCCACACCTGTCAGATGGATGGATTATCTTGGCAAATGAGAAATGCTCCCTAACAGGGATGTAAACCAATTTGTGCACAAAATATAAGAGAAATAAGCTCTTTGTGTGTTTGGAACATTTCTGGGATCTTTTATTTCAGCTCATAAAACATGGGACCAACACTTTACATGTTGCGTTTATATTGTTGTTCAGTATATATAAAGTGTGTGTTTATGGTGGGAAAATAAAGAGGGGTGAGTATCTTAATATACTTTCATTTATTTGACTTTCTCTTGTAAAAAATAAGAAAACAAACAGAGGCAAACCACTGCTCTCGATTGCCCTGCTAGAAGCCCCAGCCATTAAAGTACACTGTGAATTCTCCCTTTATTATGTGTTGATCTAGGGATTTTATCAGGAGCCCCTCCTGCAAAGATGTAAGGCCTCAGTATCCAGGACACTCCCACTCTCTTACTGGAGAACCAATCATTTGATCACATCCTGCGGCAACTCACAGTCATTTATTTCCCCTCTATCACTGTTGGGAAATCCACAATAGAAAGCCTGCCTTTCAGCGGGGCGGGCGTATGCAAACACTGGATGCCTTATCTGGTCCTTGCAGAGAGCTGAATTGGAGCGAGCCATGGGCAACCATAACAAGACACTAAAAAGCTGCTGCCACAGTTTACCAATTAAAACACTGCAGGTCTACAAGCATAATCCCCATGGCCCCTAGGGTTAACTTCTCACAATGCTAGGATGCAGAGAGATGAGAACTTCAAACAGCTTTATGGTTGATCCTCCTGCAGACTCATGAATATTCAAACTGCTAATCCAAATCTTTAGAATTTTGATATTCTTCTTTAATTTGATATGTTTTGGAGAGCCCATATAGGTTACGTAATGGTCTGCTGTTTCATAGTCAATCCCCTCCTCCGGATCATTGGAGAGGGTGTGTGTGTGTGTGAGCGCAAGCTCGTGCGTGTGGGTACGCCCATGATCTTCAAATTTTGAATGCAGGTCTGGATTGTGATTCAGAAAGACCTCATGGCTGCTCATCTGAGAAAGAACAACAACTCTATATAAATATGTCCTCAGAAGGAAATTATGTGCAGTGCAATGATCATGCAGAGGCATGTATGCACTGTCTCAGTCTTTTACCGTCCCATTATATGAACAGGTCTGTCACCCATCAACTCTCTCCATACTGAAAGTTGCACATACATAATTAGTATGCAAGTTGTTTGTGTTATGTTGCCTAAAAGAACAGCTGAACTACTTCATCAACGTGGTAGCTTGCACCAAAGGATGTTCAAGAACAGACTGTACTTTGGAGTTACTAAATATACAGTATATCATACAACATTACATCTTAGACTTCATACATTCATCAACACTTTGCCTCTGGTATCGTATGAACTACTAACCAGGACTTGTATCCATGAAGCTTCTGTGCAGGAGTGCTGATCTAGGATCAGTCTAGCCGTTTAGATAGTAATGAATACTATTATACAGTGGGGCAAAAAAGTATTTAGTCAGCCACCAATTCTTCATGTTCTCCCACTTAAAAAGATGAGAGAGGCCTGTCATTTTCATCATAGGTACACTTCAACTATGACAGACAAAATGAGAAGAAAAAAATCCAGAAAATCACATTGTAGGATTTTTAATGAATTTATTTGCAAATTATGGTGGAAAATAAGTATTTGGTCAATAACAAAAGTTTATCTCAATACTTTGTTATATACCCTTTGTTGGCAATGACAGAGGTCAAACGTTTTCTGTAAGTCTTCACAAGGTTTTCACACACTGTTGCTGGTATTTCGGCCCATTCCTCCATGCAGATCTCCTCTAGAGCAGTGATGTTTTGGGGCTGTTGCTGGGCAACACAGACTTTCAACTCCCTCCAAAGATTTTCTATGGGGTTGAGATCTGGAGACTGGCTAGGCCACTCCAGGACCTTGAAATGCTTCTTACAAAGCCACTCCTTCGTTGCCCGGGCGGTGTGTTTGGGATCATTGTCATGCTGAAAGACCCAGCCACGTTTCATCTTCAATGCCCTTGCTGATGGAAGGAGGTTTTCACTCAAAATCTCACGATACATGGCCCCATTCATTCTTTCCTTTACACGGATCAGTCGTCCTGGTCCCTTTGCAGAAAAACAGCCCCAAAGCATGATGTTTCCACCCCCATGCTTCACAGTAGGTATGGTGTTCTTTGGATGCAACTCAGCATTCTTTGTCCTCCAAACACGACGAGTTGAGTTTTTTTTATATTTTGGTTTCATCTGACCATATGACATTCTCCCAATCTTCTTCTGGATCATCCAAATGCTCTCTAGCAAACATCAGATGGGCCTGGACATGTTCTGGCTTAAGCAGAGGGACACGTCTGGCACTGCAGGATTTGAGTCCCTGGCGGCGTAGTGTGTTACTGATGGTAGGCTTTGTTACTTTGGTCCCAGCTCTCTGCAGGTCATTCACTAGGTCACCCCGTGTGGTTCTGGGATTTTTGCTCACCGGTCTTGTGATCATTTGACCCCATTGACCCCACGGGGTGAGATCTTGCGTGGAGCCCCAGATCGAGGGAGATTATCAGTGGTCTTGTATGTCTTCCATTTCCTAATAATTGCTCCCACAGTTGATTTCTTCAAACCAAGCTGCTTACCTGTTGCAGATTCAGTCTTCCCAGCCTGGTGCAGGTCTACAATTTTGTTTCTGATGTCCTTTGACAGCTCTTTGGTCTTGGCCATAGTGGAGTTTGGAGTGTGACTGTTTGAGGTTGTGGACAGGTGTCTTTTATACTGATAACAAGTTCAAACAGGTGACATTAATACAGGTAACGAGTGGAGGACAGAGGAGCCTCTTAAAGAAGAAGTTACAGGTCTGTGAGAGCCAGAAATCTTACTTGTTTGTAGGTGACCAAATACTTATTTTCCACCATAATTTGCAAATAAATTCATAAAAAATCCTACAATGTGATTTTCTGGATTTTTTTTCTCATTTTGTCTGTCATAGTTGAAGTGTACCTATGATGAAAATTACAGGCCTCTCATCTTTTTAAGTGGGAGAACTTGCACAATTGGTGGCTGACTAAATACTTTTTTGCCCCACTGTATGGGCAGATCAACAATCCTACTTTGAGAAGCTATGTGGATTCGGGGCCAGGGCCTATATTCATAAACCGTCTCAGAGTAAAAAAATCAAGAATATCTACCTTTTGAGCAATGTGTGCAGACTGCAGTTGTTTGGCATCAACTATGGCTTGTAGTTTCTCATATTCAGCCGGTTTATACTTTGAGCTTCCAAGTCCATCCTTCATCCGTAGAGTCAATTTTTCTATATCAATGAAAGAAAGCATCAGATATACAATATAACTGTGTACTAGTAAGCATTAAGCATGTGAAAAGTGCATGAACTGTCAATCATATCAAACAACAGTCAATTCTCAATTCTTTCCATTTATGACAGAGCAGAGGAAGTGAGATGGAAATGGCACATCCACTGTCCTATAACACTCTGATGTGCGTCTTTGTGTGCACCCCAAATGGCATCCAATTCCCAACGTAGTGCACTAATGAAGTCGCGCACTACATAGGGGAAAGGGTGCCATTTAGCATGCAGTATTCATGATTAGCTACGTCCTATAGAAGGAGTAGAAGGAAGGAAGGAAATAAACATGTCAGACAGACAGGTCCTGATTAGTTCGGCTGTGACTCCAGGAGACGGGTGAATAAACACAGGCCATGCTGCCACGGACGAGGCAGGCATTAAAGGTGTTGGTTGAGATGGCTGAATCTCCTAACGCAGGGACTTGAGGTCAAATTGTGCTTACGAGAGCAGCAGAATGTGAACTCAGTGAGTCTAGAGGGAAGAGCAGTAAAAGCAGCCAGCGATGGTTTGGTTTGGAGCTGACTTACCTAAATCTTCTGTTCGGCAATTAGTTATGAAGCCACGTAGGTCTCTTCCGCTCATCGCTTCACATCTGTTGATCAGTAGTACATGGGGTTTTAAACAAATCCTTTGGGGTAACACTTCACATGCATTTGCCCGTATACCTGTGTAATACTGCTGCTGCTCCAGTTTCAACTGTTCTGCCTTATTATTCAACCATGCTGGTCATTTATGAACATTTGAACATCTTGGCCATGTTCTGTTATAATCTCCACCCGGCACAGCCAGAAGAGGACTGGCCACCCCACATATGCTCTCTCTAATTCTCTCTTTCTTTCTCTCTCTCGAAGGACCTGAGCCCTAGGACCATGCCCCAGGAATACCTGACATGATGACTCCTTGCTGTCCCCAGTCCACCTGACCGTGCTGCTGCTCCAGTTTCAACTGTTCTGCCTTATTATTATTCGACCATGCTGGTCATTTATGAACATTTGAACATCTTGGCCATGTTCTGTTATAATCTCCACCCGGCACAGCCAGAAGAGGACTGGCCACCCCACATAGCCTGGTTCCTTTCTAGGTTTCTTCCTAGGTTTTGGCCTTTCTAGGGAGTTTTTCCTAGCCACCATGCTTCTACACCTGCATTGCTTGCTGTTTGGGGTTTTAGGCTGGGTTTCTGTACAGCACTTTGAGATATCAGCTGATGTACGAAAGGCTATATAAATACATTTGATTTGATTTCATTTAATAGTAACCCCCAGTTCCATAATTACCTCCTAACATCACTGTAGTAATATGTTATGTAACATTACACCATTGTAATCACAGCATTTTATCAAGTAACATCAGCTAAGGGGAAAACATGACTATGTAAACAGAAGGTTGTTTAAAGTTTGTATAGAGAGGTCACCACTCCTACCTCGTCACCATTCCTGCTGTTGCTTTGATCAGCTCATTCCGCGGATTAAAACTTACATTGACGAACTTAATGGAGAAAACCACTTATCACAAAATGTCTCCCAAAACAGCCGATCCAACATTCAGGGTCCTACGAGGTTATAGAAATAGCCTATGAATTCTCATTAGCGCTTCAAAGTGTCTGAAAGTCAACGACAGACTGTGTTCCTGTAAAGAGACACGTTGGAATATTGATTGGGTTTATCTAATGTGGAATATCCGGGTACATACATTTTGAATTTATCGTGTACATTACTTATAATATAATTATTATGGTGTGCTTTATCATGGCAAATGTGAATTCATCATAACCTCCTAAATACATTTGGAATGCATTATGTAAATGACTATTGTGAGGTTAATTATCGTTATCGTTGACACTAAATAAAAGTGAATTCATCATAACATAAGACAAAACTGACAAATGCACAAACAAAACGTCTCAGCTGAAGACTGACATCAAATGTTCTTTAATAGATGATGAAATCAATTTGACATGGTAGGACTGTGGGAGGGTGTTAAGGAAAGAGCAAAAGAGAATAATAATTTACTCTTAATTCATTTGATTATCCTTTTCTTCATGCTGAAAGTGTGTGTCTTGAGGTTTCTCTACGAATTGTATTGGATTCATTCCAAGGCTACCTAAAGTGTGGAAGACGTTTTTCAGAAAATAAAGATCCATGTCCATATCAATGACCCATGCAGATTGTGAGACATTTTGGCGTGGATATACATACCACTGATCCCATAGTTTATAGGTTACAGGGACTGGATTAAAGTGTTAGCACAGGTGAGAGGAGAGGGCATATGGTGCTTTACACTCAATGTCGACTCTTCCTATACGCAGACTATGTGCTTCGCGTAGGGCTCCGCGACCGCTAGGGGAACTCAGTCAGGGTCTCAATTTACTGTTGAGAGTTAGAAAAGTAGAATACACAAGGTGCAATTTCAACATTTCGTAGTGCTTCAGAAGTTTTCCAGTTGTTATTTCAGTCACTTAATTAGCCCCTGTCAGGTAACATTTTGTAGATTGCTAAATAGGTAGTCTAAAATTACCAACCGGGCACACAGGGCATGTGTTCAGGGGCCCTGACCTCCAGGGGTCCCCCATTGATTTTGTTAGTCACTCTCACATAGATATCCAGCCCAGCCATCATATGAACAGAAATTTGCTTTAAATCTGCAAAAGTTTCTCACCACCTCCTGGCAAAATGGGGGGAGACACCGTTTGCCCGGGAGGTGGCAGGGAGAACCAAACCTAATTTATGGCCCCCCAAATGGCTAGAAGTGGCGTTACCTCAAATCCCAGATAAGATCTAAAGATCTACCGTCTCACTAGAAAGTTCGTATCACGACAACGTTGATGTATCACGTCTGTAGCCTACGCTACGTATGTTTACTTTTTTTGCATTGGAGCTCTGGATTATAGGCCTATTCTGCAATAAGTGGGAACATCATGAACTGCTCTCAAACTTTGCCAGCGCCGTTTCAAAGTGAGTTGACACTCGCAGAGCCCACATGTACAGTAGAAAAAGTAGCCTAGTCTACACTGTGCACTGCTCACAAGCCTACACCTGGCCCGTATTAATTAAATGTATTAGGCCAACTCACGAATAAGATAAATTCATGTTTTACATCGATTTATTAGTCTACTATAAGTAGCCTACATAAAGGGACAGACATTGGTAAACAATTGAGTTTATCATACGATTAGCCTATACCAAATATGTTCTATTACCAAAGACGTGCCTATACCGTACCTTATTATGGTCACCTCCGCAGCATAACATGTATTTGGTTGACAAAACGTGTAACCAAGGCAACTATTTCCCCCTTGCCATTGGTCTATTCAACAAGAGAGTCACCAACGAAACGCCCTCTTTTCCAAACCAGAGCCAATGAAGACGGAAAGCTGCAAACCTACAGCGAGGTGACGTCATGCGTACTCGTGTTCCTTCGGAGTGGACGCGGTTTGCGAAGAAGGGGTCTTGTTCTTCACTGTGGAGGCGAGTTTCACCGCCCCGCATGTATGGGACTAGGAGCGGACTTGTTGAGGTGCTACTTCGCTGAAGTTACATGCTCCAATGTGGATCCGCGCCAAAACACAGCGATCACAATAATACTCCTCAAGGTACAGACTTGCTTTCATTGATTCGAAAACCATCACAATATATTGTACAAGTAAAGCATCTGCACTAGACGAGCTCTGATTCCAGTCCTAAATTCGTTTTTTAAACCGTAACAATTACCGCATGTGTTGTTGCAGTGCCAGCCTTCACATATCAAGCAAGGATCTTAGCTAATGCACACTAATAATTTTCTGGTGACTGATTCACTACCACGGTACACGTCTGAGGGACCTTCACTGGGTCGTGAGTGTCGCGTTTAGGTGCGCTTTGATACATTGTGGCCGAAACTTTTGATTTGTCCATTATTGTATCAGGTGGACGTTACACGAAGTTGATACTTTTTGTATGACTATGAGTTACTTTGTATACAATCTAACAATCGCCCTTGAGACCCGGTGATCGAAATGCACCAGTAGAGAATGAATAGGTAGGTAGTGTGTGGGAATCTGAGGAATGCGAGGTCGCTGAGGGGCGGGAGATTCTTCCCTACTACATCTTTATTTTACCAAGTTTATTTAGGTTTAAACTCACGACTGTATTTATTGTCCTTACAACTAGTCTAACTGTCTACACTTGTCTTTGGCATTGATTATACTTTTTTCCCCAAATTCTCTAATCACGTAGCCTAGGCCTAGATAGTTGTACAGTTCTGCACCAATCCCGAACCAAAACCACCTTTTTAGTCTCGCTCCAGAGAGTGACTCACTCGTCCCTTTAAATTATAATCGGCGTATCTACCATAAAATACATGTGTTTGGGATGGGCAATTATTGTGGTTCCTTCGTACTGTTAAACGTGTTCATGTTTTTAATTTCAGCTAGACTAGTTCACGTGTCCCATACATAGCCGTTTTCTGGATTCACGCAAATCGAGGCGAAGCATGTTAGGGCAGATTGATACTAGGTTACTCGAAGGGAAAGTGCAAGGCGTGTCCGTTTGAAGCTCGGCGAACGGTCATTTATTTTCAGTATTACAGTGGAAGGAACGGTGGAAGTTTAGTGAATACACTATTGCCTACATTCCTCACTCCAATCACTCACTGTCCCACTCAGGAGAGCAGCAAAACAGTGCCCTGCTATTTCAGAGATGCGTAGCCTACTCGGAACTTTCCGACGTCCCCACGTTTCCATTTCAAGCATTCATTTAAAAGCATTCATTTAAAATTCACCTCTGGGAATGTGCACAGATATCTAAAGGAATGACAGAAGGTAGCCACAACATTTTAGAGTTGAAATGATTTCATAATCGATATCACCTGAGTGACAAGTGACTATTTCTTGCTCACCCAAACAACTCAAACCTTACTGGAGTAGTCTGCTGTGCCATCGTAACACTTTCACAAGATGGATAGCGCTACTCTGTTGCCTTGCATGGGAAGACATTTACAAGAGCATATGCAGAAGTAGATGAGCACACGTGTTGCTGAAGACCAGTGCAACCAACTGCCTCTGGACACTATGCATACGATAAGAATTGACGGGTATCTTACGTCTCACAAATCTCTCACCGTGTACACGAAGGCAGAGACAAAGAATGTCCTTGGTTGTCAGGGCAGCTGAACCAACTGGTTGCTTTTGGGTTTGTCCATTTGCTGCGGAGATTTGATTGACAGCTGCATGAACTACTTATTTGTTCAGTTCTCCTTATTTACCCAATCACTTTTGGTCCAGTTGGTGACTTGCTCTCTTTGGTGTGCATCACCTTGTTCAAAATAACCTTTTGGTTATTGTATGGTATGGACTTGTTTCTTTCTGTGGTTCTCTTCCAATGCTTCTCAATACTTTCTCTTCCTTTGAAAAGTATTGTGCCTGGTCACCAATGGTGTCAAAAGATTGACAACGAATCATCAACAACATCAGATACCTAGAATATCTCCCATCTAACCACTTAGATGTAGCTTTATATTCTACAGGCATCAGTCCATACCTAGTTGCCATGCACTGTACTGTATATTCTTTGAATTAAAGGTGCTATCTAGAACCCAAAACGGTTATTTGGCTGTCCCTACAGAAGAACCCTTTGAAGCCAGGTAAAACCCCTTTGGTTCCAGATAGAGCCCCCTTTCCACAGAGGGTTCTACGTGGAACATGAAAAGGGTTCTACCTGGAGCCAAAAAGGGGTTCTCCTATGGGGACCTCTGCAGAACCCTTTTGGAACCATTTTTTCTAAGAGTCTAGCTCACTAGGTGGCGGTGGTGATGTTTGAGGTCATGTTATACTACCAGCCTATACTCTGAGTCTGTGTGAATCCTCTCTCTCTCTCTCTCTCTCTCTCTCTCTCTCTCTCTCTCTCTCTTTCTCTCTCTCTCTCTCTGCCTCTCCAAGGTCAGATGCACTATGTGATGCTCCTCGTGATGCACATTACCCAAGCCACCCTCCCAACAGCTGACATCTATTGAAGGAATTCGCTTCGTGAAAAATTAAAATAAACATTTATCATGAGGTATTGCAGCAAAGGCTGACTATGAGAACCTTCTTTGTGTGCGTGTTCTTGGTTGGAGAAAGTGGTGTTGCTCTTGCACAAGTGGTCAGGAGGATTTTTTTTTGTGCAGACCACAATGGGAGACAATCGAAAACGCTCATTGGAGTCTATAGGAAATGGAGCATAGCAGCAACAATGACGTTTGTTTGAATCGTGTCCAACCCTTCGAGAGTTGCCATCCCTCACTCTTGCCTGTATGTTAGGTATAGATGTAGTCCATTAATGCTCTGTGCTCCTCTGTTATTGTGAGACTGTGACTGTTGACCCTAGATGAAGAAAGCGGCATTGTTTGTGTGATCATGGGAACAACTGCTGCTTTTATAGTCTGAGTCTCAGCAGAAACACAGCCTGTCCGCATCCCAAATGGCACCCTATTGCCAATATAGTGCACTACTTTTGACTAGGGCCCATAGAGCTCTGGTCAAAAGTAGTGCACTATGTAGGGAATAGGGTTGTCATTTGGGAAGCTGGCCCAGACTGTGTGTTGCTGCTTGCAAAAGGCCCTTTTTTTATATCTGGTTTGTTGTGATTGTTTTGATCCCGTGCTCATGTCAGATGCTGTTTAACAGGAACTGACATCAGTCAGTTGAATAGTTCAGCTGATCTTAGATGCCCCTCACTGTTGAATCGTTCTGTCTAATTCTGCTCTTTCAGACAGTAGGCTTGGGTCACCCTACATATCGGAATTGTTATTATTCAACAATTTTAGCCCATTGGCCTACATTTCATTTCTGAATAATACCCATTATATAAAGCATTCATTATCTTTGTTTTGCGGTCTGCTATTGGTTTAGTGACATGTATTCAACTATATGTTTACAGGTTATAATCATCCGTGTATTTCTGCTGAGAGGGGGATGTGTGTGAATGGATGCTAATTAATTAAACTACTAACAATATTGAATTAACCTGTTGTTCATGTTGGTAATATAATTGCAAAAACCACTCCGCTTTCTGCAATTACAAAGCAATACAGTACTATGTAACAACAATGTCGTAATTATAGTTTAAGAGCAACTTAATGTTCAGCGTTAGCCATTATTACCTGCCTCAAGCAATCACGTGGAAAGCCTGTCCCCTGTCCAGAAAACACCTACACAGTTCATGACCGGTCCACAAGAGCTGAGAGGGTTGAAATACCAACTCCAGTTAGATAAAGTGCATTTGTTTGTTTTCTGCCCAAGTTAATCTGATTCTTTGATATGTTTCAGATAATAAAGGGTTTTTCTCTCTCATCAGATAATGATAGATCCTACATTATGGATACACTCCAAACATGATGAGATATTGAATAATATTTAACTTTAACGAATGGCCGTGAGTGTGTATGACTACTTATGAGGATTTCTCAAAGCCTTCCCTGTCTTCAACACTTAGCTAATCTACTGCAATGGGGGATTTGTATGGATGTCTCATTAAGCAATAAGGCCCAAGAGGTGTGGTATAAGGCCAATATACCACGACTAAGGGCTGACTTTATGCACGACGCAACGCGGAGTGCCCAGATACACTCCTTAGCTGTGGTATATTGGCCATATACCACAAATCCCCAAGGTGTCTTATTGCTATTATAAACTGGTTACCAACATAAATAGAACAGGAAACAAGTCGTTTTCTCTCATACCTGTGGTATAATTAAGCAATAATGCACGAGGGGGTGTGGTATATGGCCAATATACCACGGCTACGGGCTGTTCTTAGGCACGACTCAATGACGCAAAATGGTTACCAACGTAATTAGTCCAGGAAAAAATAAATGTTTTGTCAGACCCGTGGTATACGGTCTGATATACCACTGCTGTCAGCCAATCAGCATTCAGGGCTCGAACCACCCAGTTTATAATGTCTGATATACCACGGCTTTCATCCATGATTGTCTGGGTTTCCATGTGTGCCCTGAACAACCTGTGACAGGTGATGAGGCTCTGTACCCCGCTGAGTCCCCCTGGAAGGACACTCAAGATGCGTCCCAAATGGCCCCTATTCCAGTGGAGGCTGCTGAGGAGAGAACAGAACGGCTCATAATAATGGCCGGAACGGAGCAATTTCCATGGCATCAAACACCTGGAAACCATGTATTTTATGCCATTCCACTGATTTCCGCTCCAGTCAATACCACAAGCCCATTCTCCCCAACTAAGGTGCTACCAACCTCCTGTACCCTATTCCCTACATAGTGCACTAGTTTTGACCAGAGCCCTATGGGCCCTGATCAAAAGTAGTGTACTGTATAGGGAATAGGGTGCCATTTTGGACACATCTTCAGTCACTCTACTGCCTCTGTGGTTCAGTGGCTGGCCATCACTGAATCATAATATCCATTGAGAATGGGTATCCATCAAGAGGTGCCATTACCCTTCTTTTTTTTAGGATGCCTCTTTTTCCGTCAATCCTTTTTTCCCTCTTTCTTTCCATCCCACATGTGTATGGTGTGGTCTGAAGAGAGTTAGCCCAATCCTTGAGGCCAACCACAAGTTGTAGACTAGAGAGATTCCACTGTCAGTCTGTAATATCTATCCCTGTTTTATCACTTGGGCAACAGACTTTTCTGGGAATAGAAAAACTGTGAGCACAAGGTATTTTAATCGGTGACCTTTTCAACAGGATGAGAAGAGATGAACCAACACCCGCACTTGAAAGTTTAGACCGTTGACGTCACTGGACTGTGTACAGTATTTGAATAAAACCCACCGTATTGCAGAATCTAGGCTAGTCCTCTATTAGATGTAAATGCTTGCTTTCATGTATTGTATATACAATCAAGGTGATTTAAGGATAATGTTCCACATGCAGTCTGCATTCAGTTCTGCTTCTATGGGTTGTTGGGTTGAGGTACAGTGAAATTATTTGGCGAGGCATGTGCCTGCCGCTCAGCGCTGCTGATCAAACTAGATATATGTAGATAAATTCCTGAAAGAGCTCCAGATTTCAGGCTTTGATTGGATCCTGGGCGGCTGACGATAGTAAAGAACACAAAGCATGTCAGCGCTTTGAGAGATTAGGTGCACAATGCCCCCCAGTGAAATAGCCTTTCATAGCCCTGACATGCTGAGTCTGAAAGACCAGCGGCTCGCCGCGCTCCAGACTTCTGCAGTGTGGAGTGGACAGCAGGGGAACGGGGTAGAGCCATTTCAGTGTGAATTGCTCCAGATGTTGCTGACTCACCAGACCACAGTCTTTTCTGCCAGCTCTCAACCCTACCTCCTCGACCGGGGAGGAGGAGGAGGATGGCATACTGTTGAATATTTCAAAGACAAAGTGCATGTTACCGTATCACTAGGGGGGTTCCTGCTCTCTGGTTACTAGAGGCTGAAGACTGAAGCGGACAGGCCGTCAACCCTGCTGAGCGCGTTGCCGAACAAACGGCCTCCAGAGAATTCAGCAGCAGTCACTGAGCACTGGACAACATGACATAACCTGGCATGACACTGCGTGATGAATGGACAATTGTTAAGCCTGCTGTCATATCGCCGTAAGTAATACACGTTCAGCTGGGGCCAAAATGGCCAAGTGTTTTGTTCTTCTGGCTAAGATGTGCTCGCAGATGGCTTCATTTTGATGACGGATGTATTTCGTCAGTGTGGTTGGTGGGCCTCATAGTGAACTCTATAGTTCAATGTATCACCTAGCCTTACTCTCCAGTGATGTGTTGACTGTTGATGTGGGTTGAGTGAAATACTACACATGTGGTATCGGATGTCGTCCCAGAGTGGTGCGCAGATACGCTTGGCTGCTGGATTTGGATTGAGGTGATGGCATCTCCCCTATGTCAGGAACCTATGTTCTCCTCAAGTCATGTGGGCTGATGTCAGAGGTTTATACCGGCTGCCGAGGCTCCAAGTCTAAAACTGAAACCAGATTCAACCTGCAGGATTCCTACGCCTCAGCTGCTTCCATCATGGCCGTTCTTTTCAACCACAGAAGATTCACTTGTTAAATGTCAAGCAATTTCAAAGTGCTGTATGTTTAGTAATTAACTCGAGGGAAAGGGGTAGAGAGATTGAAACTTAACAAATTTAGTTCAAGTACATGACATTTACGTTGACATTTCATCGAATGCTGTTATGTACTTTTGCTGTGGTTGGTTTTAAGATCCAGTGTTGATGTTGAGGAGCTAGATGACTCTTTAACGGAAGCTCCTCGTCAACAAACGATGAATCAAATTAAGATCCTACGTCTGTATGTCTTGATAAAGTGACCAGGTGAAAACGGACACATTTTGAGACTTGAGGAAATGGTGGGTGTAAAAGAGTCTTTGACGAATCAACATTTCCACTGCTCTTTCTTCTCTTCAGGTTTTTCAATTTCCCAGCACAACGTGTTGACATGATTCTGGAAGCAGAGAACTGTCCCAGAATAACCTGCAATTTACTCCCGCTGTGCAATGTCTGAAAAAGTTGACACTTGGCAGAGTGGAACTCCACTATAGCCGCTATGCTAACAGCTATATGTAATGTCAGGCATTCGACCCGTTTTAAAATGGCTAATTTTCCAGTGGTGGAAAAAGTATCCAATTGTCATACTTGAGTAAAAGTAAAGATACCTTAGTAGAAAATGACTCAAGTAAAAGTGAAAGTCACCCAGTATAATCCTACTTGAGTAAAAGTCTAAAAGTGTTTGGTTTTAAGAACAAGAGAATAGACTGACGAGTTTCAGAAGAAAGGCCTTTGTTTCTGGCCATTGTGAGCCTGTAATCGAACCCACAAATGCTGATGTTCCAGATACTCAACTAGTCTGAAGAAGGCCAGTTTTATTGCTTCTTTAATCAGGACAGCCGTTTTTAGCTGTGCTAACATAATTGCAAAATAAAATTTCTAATGATCAATTAGCCTTTTAAAATGACAAACTTGGATTAGCTAACACAACGTACCATTGGAACACAGGAGTGATGGTTGCTGATAATGGGCCTCTGTACGCCTTTGTTGATATTCCATAAAAAATATCTGCCGTTTCCAGCTACAATAGTCATTTACAACATTAACAATGTCTACACTGGATTTTGATCAATTTGATGTTATTTTAATGGACAAAAAAAGTGATTTTCTTTCAAAAACGAGGACATTTCCAAGTGACCCCAAACTTTTGAACGGTAGTGTACATTGCATTCCAATGGTTTTGATAAAAGTACACGTTTCACCTCAGAGCAGTAAAGTCATGCTTGGCCTACATGAACAATATCTGAGAGAACAATTAAAGCCCTTCTCATCGATTCTTTATTACCTCAGCTCAACTACCTCCCACTCCTCAGCCCAGCGCCCTCCCACTCCTCCCAGTGCTCTATATCCCCTTTCCTGTGGCTTTGCGTTATAAGTCATCTTGTGTTTAAGAGTTCCTGTTTCCAAGTGCAATTGGTTTGTTCTAGAAAATGTGTATATTAACCTTTGACCATAAGAAGAGCATGGCATTTAGCTAACTGGCTAAAACGTTGTTTTAAAAGGGCAACTGAAGGTGATTGGACTGTTTGTCATTTTCCTCGAAATCTAATTTCCTTTTCTCTGCATGGTTCAATGCATGTTCGCCCCCAAGTTGTGTACGGTGCTACATTTTGTTGTACTTTTCCCTTTTTGTTTGATGCGAAAGCCACCAAGGAAGAGACTCCCAACACAAGATGTGTATGCTGCTCTGAGTTGGAGCCAATTATGTACATAAACCCTGGATTGCTGTTACTACGTCTTTGGCCAATGAAAAGCTTTGAAGTCGCTGGTCAGACACAGTATTGGTACTCCCCAGTAGGAGAAGTCCTCCGTAGGAACGAATGGAATTCTACAGTATTTCAATGACATGTATTTTAGTATTTGAAACGTGAATGTTTAGCTCACATAGTATAATTTAAAAGTGTGCTTAAAGGTAATAGAATAGATGTGTCAAAAATGAATATAGACATTAATAAATGTATTTCCAAATCTTTTTGTTTTTTGTTTTACAATGATGGCGAAGGGCCACGATGGAGGCACAGTGGCTTCAACACAGTGGCTTCAACACAGTGGCTTCAACACAGCGCCCCCAATCAGTCATCCACTGTATATATAAATAATTGGTTGGAACGCATTGTTTTAGCTAGCCTCATACACATCTTGTGCACATAAATGCTTGCAAATACTTTGCCGATCTCTACATTGCATGCCTCATCCCCTCAGTTGGAAAGTAAATACAGTATATACTTGGCCTCTTCTGCTGTAAAGTGTTTGTTCTTCTCTACACATATTTACCTGTCCTTGAGAAGGGTTCTGTTGAAGTGAACGAGACAGACAA